>NC_068309.1:22657587-22960328 GCF_025860055.1 Xyrauchen texanus | reverse complement strand
GAAAAACGGCAAACCCCGGCGCTGAGGTTGTGATCTGTGCCGCAGGAAATGCTCGTCTAATTTTTCTTTCAACTTGCGTTTCCTGCTCATTTTGTGGCCAGCTGATATCAAGTCTGGCCACGGCACGCGTCACAACCTCAATCAGCTCCTCATAAGCTTGGCCGAAAACTGGCGCGCTTGACTCATGGTCGTCCGCATCAATGCTGAGCATATCCACTTCCTCGGAAGCAGAGAGCTCAAGCATTGGGACCTGATCGTGGGCAGAAGCCGCCGCGACGCGGGCTTCTGCACCACTCACAGTAGGCTCGGGATCCTCAGACGAAGAATGAGAAAGTGCCGCAGCAGTCTCATTCTCATCTGCAAGATCCCGCTGCGAACCCCACGATCTCAACCGCCGCGCTGCCTCAACAGACGCGGGACCAGATCCGTGGGGAACGCGAGCCTGACCGTGATCATCAAAGCACGCCAACCGGGAGCACAGCACTCTCATGGGTAGTGCTTCACAACTTTCACAGGCAGATCCCTCGAGAGCTGCCTGTGCGTGCTGCGCTCCCAAACAATTCACCTAATAAGACAAACAATACACATAGAGCGCTTGCTGAAGAGCGAAAAGCTAATGTGTTTGTGTGCCGGCGTCACTTTTATGCATCCGGTTATGCCGTCACATGTTACGTCATGACGCAACACCAATCAAGATTGGAATAGTTTCATTCATAATTCAGAGGCGCACGCTAAGGAGCGTTCCCCAAAGAGTCGTTTTCAACGACGCAGTGCAAGTTCCCTCGGAAGGGAACTGTGTCAGAAATTGTCAGCTTTCTGATACATTGAAAGATCTATCTTGTGTTGATATAATGCATTGAGCACAGCTGTAGTTTATATAAAAGGACTCTCCCCTGCAGAATGTTCATTATTAGAGGCAAAACAAATGATTCCTTGTCAAATAAAAATTATATATTTCTTTTACTGACAATCCAGCTCATATGTGATCAGATTTTCTGTAGCTATGGCCAGTTGTGCAGCAAACCAATAACGTTAGTGCGGCAGCAGTAGGAACACCCACTAGCAACAAGAAATACAGAGACTAGCGACATCTAGTGACACAATCGCTGACAGTGTGTACAGGGCTTTACGCTTCTCGCCACTGGAAAGACACTCTCAATGCAGTTTGTCATGTATTTCTATGTTGCCCTGAGACTATTGTGGTGCAAACAGCTGTTTACAGATACTATTTACACGTGGATCTAAACACTCTTTCCGAAAAATGTTCAATATTATCAAGCTTTGTGTCAATATTGGTGTAAAGGGATCAATGGAAAGGAGGAGGCGAGAACCGGCTTGACAATATAAATAATAGTTTAATGAGAAACTTAAACAAAAGACACAAACACACACATGACGGACATGTCCGTAAACGATCTCTCTCTCTCGCACCATCCTCCGCAGTCAGCCTTTATCCCTCTAGGAGGCTTGATTAGCCTTATAAGGGACCTGTGTGTATAATCACGACCTGGCCCCGCCCTCCGCCCTGCCACAATCGGTTATTAGCTTCGCTGTCTTAAAACTCAAATGCATGAATTGATACAAATATTATTCAAATAATGTAATGACAACACTTCCAGCCTAACACGTGTAATGGAAAATTGCGATTCTTATTAAAATATTTTACAATATTTCATTTGATGCTGCCATGAAGAATGATTCTCTTCACTTTGTTTATAATTTTTTTGCCAAGGTAATATAATTTCTATCAGGAAGACTCGCAGACTTGTTCAATTTAAGATTACATTTATTTGCTGAATATAAAACAGAAAAGTAATGTCTCTCTTTGGTGTAGAGATGGTGCCCCGTATGGTGGTCCGAAGAATTTGTACTCAGAACCATCATATCCTGCCGGAGATAGGAGGCAGGGGCGAGGAGCCTACCCCCATGCAGGACGGGACTCAAATGGTGGTAGTGGGGTGGTGGTGGTTGCTGTGTTAGAACACTGAAACAGCAAAGTGATAGATTGTGAGCAGATTTATAAAGCAATGGCTTACATGTGATTGGCTAGGAATTACCCAGCTAATGGTGCGATGATGTACAGCTGCTAGTCTTCCCACTAGAACTATGTTGCGCTTACATATACAGTATGATACAATGGTTCACAAATAAATGTATGAATTCACATTTGATAATCCTGTTTAAAAAAAGGAAAATTTGGGTTAGCCCATCTGCAAATTAAAAGAAAGCACAGGTTTAGAGTCTTCACAGTTTTTGGAAGTTGTTTGAATATGCAGCCTATATGACGCTATATAAAAATACTCACAAATTATACTCTCTAATGAATTGTGAATGGATAAATGGAAACAAATAAGTCCTGATTCGTGGGGGTCCTCGTGAAATGCTGAAAGTGTTTATCATGGTCTCCATTGCTGCGTCCCTCCAGCAAATCAGTGTTTGTTCATTGTTTCTTCTTTTTCTTCTCTTTTATGGCAGTTGGCAAAACAAGCTTAACTTGCCCTTGCCGCCTCCAACTTAATGGTTTTTACGCTAGGGAGAAAGAGCTCTGAGGCCTTCAGCTCAGCCCTGTTGAAATTCTATGGTTATAGTGCCCCTTAGCGTGTTAGAGCTGCTAATGACTCATTCATGCTGTGATCGTGGCGGTAGAAAGCCTATTCTGAATGAATAACCACTGTTGTATAAATACTGTGCACAGTATGCAAATTTTGTAATGCCGCATGAGCGACTAGTTTCCTAAATGAGCATTATACAACCAAGCACACTGCGTGGAATACTGTATCCCATCATGTAGTGCACTTGACTTGACCTTCCATTTTCATTATGATGAATAAATGGGAATCAATTACCACTACATATTTTAAAATTATATTTTTATTTGCATTGTGAAAAACAAGTGCATTTCCAGCATAGATTTCCAATTGCATTTATTTATTTTCTGGTGAATAACATAGCCATACTGGTCCACCAGCTAGGCCAGCACTAAACCAGCAACTAACTAGTATGAACCTGCTTGTACCAGCCTGGAAATTAATTGCTGGTCTTTGCAGCAAGGTAGCTACACACCCCTATCATTAACCTAATTGTGTGCTAGCAGTTGGCAAGCTTGCTGACTAGGATTGGGTTGTTGGAGACTCTTCAGTTGCAATATATAAAGATATTTGCATGTTTGTGCATTAGTGTATTTATAAAGCCTTCATCTCCTCATACAGCAGTGCTCTCGTTATAAATGCTGTGAGGAGTCTAGTGGAGAAATGGAGGGCTTAAGCTGGTGGGGCCACATTATGGAAGCGGAGCAGCAGCAGGCCAAGTGGAGTCAGCCACAGTGGTGCTACTGGTGCACTGTTCTGCATTGTTTCCTTTCACCTCTGCCAAGCTATCCCACTAAATCACTTTAACACCAGAGTTTTGCTCTGAATGGACTCATAAGAGCGTAATAAGCCATAGGCTGTGGCAGCCGAGGGGAGAAATCCTTTCAGCCCAGCGTCTGGATTCTAGCGAACAGAAAATAGTCCAATTCTGAGCTGTTAATTTAATACCAGCATGGCTGGAGTATATGAGATGGAGAGTGGCAAAAGTAAATACAGTGTTTGTAAAGTCCCACCACCCGTGGGGATCTTCATCTGTTAACTGATGCATCTGAATGTTTGGTGACAGAGCAATTTAAAGGTGTAATGTACAGTTACTAACCTTATGCCTTTCGCAGTATGTGCTATGTCGTAGAAGCAGTGGGTAGTGTGGTTTATAAGCATTGATTGAAACAGATTAATTTTTTTTTTTCTCAACTTCTATTTGTTTTCAAAACCAGTGTGTAGGGGGTTATGATGGGCATGGAGGAGGCGAGAACCGGCTTAACAATATACATAATCTTTAATTAAATAAAAAGACACACACAAACACATACAGGGCAGCTGCCCGTAATTCTCTCTCTCTGTCCCACTGGATCTCCAAACAGCCTTTATCCCTCTCTGAGGCTTGATTAGCCTGATTAGGGGCCAGGTGTGTAGCAGCACGACCCGACCCTACCCTCCGCCCTGTCACATTCCTCCCTCATTCTCTCAGGCCGGGGATCCCCCAGCATAATGTACCCCCTTTCCCTGGGGAGGGGCGTGCCAGATGGTAGGTTAGGAGCCCCTTCTCCCTTCGTGGTCGGCTGCTCCGTTGGGGTGGATGGTAGTGGCGAGGACTCGACTACGGCACATCCCTCCTCCTTCCTGGGTTTCAGCACCAGTGTATGTGGGTGAAAGGGAAAGGAGGAGGCGAGAACCGGCTTGACAATATAAATAATATTTGAATAAGGAAATTAAACAAAAAGACAAACACACATAGGTGTTGGACAGCTGCCCGTAAATCTCTCTCTCTGTCCCACTGCGGTCTCCAGTCGGCCTTTATCCCTTTCTGAGGCTTGATTAGCCTGATTAGGGGCCAGGTGTGTAGCATCACGACATGGCCCCGCCCTCCGCCCTGTCACATAGTGGTTCTCACTTGATATTACTTTGGCCATCAAGTGGTGACACAGTACTAGACATGTTTATTGTAAAAAGTAAGGAAAAACATCCTTAAAAAACAGCAAGATTGAAAGTGGGATATTGATTTATATAGTAGTTCAATAAACAAGTATATAATATTAAATAATCTGTGCTTCATTCCAAATAAAAAAATGCCCAGGTAGTTCATGTGCATTTGTTTTCCACCTGCAAAAATTGTTCCATAAGAAGCCAAAGCAGACAGCATAACTCCTTACAACTCAATACTATGCTTTGAACCAGG
The DNA here is from genome assembly GCF_025860055.1 of Xyrauchen texanus. NCBI lineage: Eukaryota > Metazoa > Chordata > Actinopteri > Cypriniformes > Catostomidae > Xyrauchen > Xyrauchen texanus. Next base: position 22,955,561 of record NC_068309.1, on the reverse strand, counting down.
GGCGGATTGGCCATCGGGAATACTGGGAACAATCCCGAATGGCCGGTCCATTTCAGGCCGAAGACCGGCCGGTGGCCAAAGAGTTTTTTTTTTTTTTTTAATGATACGCGACCGGCCTAACCGGCCTCTCAGCTGCAGCGGAACGCTGTGTGTGTGTGATTCAGACCGGGCCAGACCAATACTTTCAATCTGAGGGGGGATACGAGCGGCCCCTCCCAACTTGGACTGATCCTCGTTTTTCCTGACATCCGATTGGCTCAAACTAGGCGCCGATCAAAGGAGTTTACTTTTGGTCATGTTTGGCGGGTTTGTGTGAATGCAACAGATACGAACGGTAAAAATGGCAAAAAGAAGGAAAGAAGAGAAAGAAATGGGTGGGGCCCGAAAAAATACGAATTAAAAAGAAAAAAAAAATTGGCACAAGAGGCAGCTAAATGCGCCAAATTAACAGACCTTTTCCGTAGCGGAAAGAGTGCTGTGGCAGCCGGAGGTGCAGATGAGGAAGGACCCAGCAGCATGGACAGGACAGGTGCACGATTAGGGATATATTAGTGATTTATTATACACTGAAATTGTTTATATTTGCATTTAAATATAGGCATTTATTACATGGCTTGGTAGAATTCCAATGTAGGAAGAGAGAAGAGGAGGAGCAGGAGAAGAGAGGAGGAGGAGGAGGAGGCGGAGGAGCAGCAGAAACCAGGAAACAGACAGGTAGAGGGGCAGTGTGCAAGGCTGGGTAGGCAATCATATTAGGCATATCAATCAATCAATCAAGCTTTATTAAGGACACACACACACAAAATAGAAAAATACAGCACAATATTACATATTTACATATAGGATAAAATGCCAATAGTTAAACATACTAGATAATAACCTGACTGAAGCACAGATTGAATTAGAAAATGTATTATTCTTAGTCATATTTATTACTGATGTTCTTCTCATGTTCTTCTCAGCTGTACAATCAGTAAGCAGAGGCAGGGTCCAGCACAGGGGAAACTGAGCCAGGGAGAGTTGAAAGTGAGGACACACACACACACACACACAAATCTCTATTTTGTGGGACTGCATTGTGGTTTTTGAGTATCTGAGTGGGTATTTGTTAGTATTTGTAACCATTTTATCACTCTGACTGACTGTACACATGACATGCTGGTAGTTAGCAGTATACTAACTATACTGTGACTTATGTGTTCGAGATTAGGTTTTGCTGACCTGGTTGTGTTCAGTGCAGTGGTGACTTGCTTATACAACCTGAAGAGGCAGGTGTCATCCTAAAATTTCTTGAAGGTCTTCAGTGTAATCTGATTCTCTTTATACCATAAAAACACTATTAGAATTAAAATAACTGCAAACAATCCTTCTGCTCGTGCACCAAGGGCACTCGCGTAAAAGGCCTCTCCATCTTAAAGTCCCGGGCTGAATTTCAGTCCCAGTACGTCCCTGCTTTGAACTACACACAAAAAAAATTTGTTTACCTTAATTCAGTTGTATACATATATATATATATATATATATATATATATATATATATATATATATATATATATATATATATGCATAAATTGAATGAATTGAGTTAACCTAACTTAAATTTGATGTGTGTAAATTATTCTATTGAACCTTCTAGCTAGCAACACACACTTTAGCATACTGAGAGTTTATAGATTCCCAATCAGTCATTATACTGATGATCCCTCATCATTTACTTAGTGAGAAATGCAATAGATACTGATGTATCAGTAATAATGCTCCCAACCTCGACCTAACCAATTGCTCCACTTTTCTCCACAATGGTAAAACTTTTATATGAGAGACACTCCTCTAAATCCCAACATAACAGAACATTAAACACTAACAAGTCTCCTAACCGGAATAATTTACTCTCCCAATATGGTTCGATGCAAATCCCCTGCCTGGTTACAGCAAGATATTGATCCAATGTTTTATTTTAGTCTTAACACAATTGGATTAAGTGAACATAAATGGATAGTACACAGTGAAATAAAGGTGACACCAAACGCTGAAGAAATATGTTGCATTAGCTCATTTTAAGTTAATTGAGCAAGCCGTAAACATCCTGCTGAGTGAACATCATCTGTTAGAAGTCTGAATCCATTTGAACATTTCAAAGCAATGTGATCATATCACTGTGTTGAATGGCACTTGGACTTTATGCAATATAATTATGTTCTCGTCTTAAATATATATGTATTAATTTGATTTCAAGTGTACTGGCTTAGTATTTTCAATTGTGCTGATTTTACCTTTTTTCCAGTGTAGTGGTGTTTTGTTCATGAATGAATCAGTGTTTTTGAAAAAATCTTAACAAAAAAGTTAACAAATCGCTCTCTATCACTTTCATTGCTTTAGTGAGGAACAACTATGTTTTAAATTATCAGTTGAGTCAACGATTAAATGACTGACTCATAACATATAAGATGCTAATTTTAGCCACACACTAGCATAAATATGTGATCTCCAGAAATGTTTACTGAATGAATCAGTGAATGAAATCTAAATGAATGGTGAATCAAATTCTCACAACTATTTGTAAATCCATGAACACATTGAAGCGGAGTGATGCAAATATTAAAGCATCCCAGTGCTGCTGGACTGTTTATCAGCACTCCTGGAATGCTGCATGTCCAATCAGATTTGAGAACCTGAACTAACTGTTGTATAATTTATGATAGCTTGTTTGTTTTGCTATACTAACTACGCACAATTATATGGTTTGTTTGATTTCAGTATTTGCTTTTGTTTTTCCAAACAGACCTGTATCACTGTTTTTAAACTGAAACCTCACACCTATCATTTCTATAAAATGTTGCATCGCTACTGAAAATCATTGGGGAAACAGGTGCAACCATTGTCCATCAGAGTCCACTCAACGGCATTAATGGATTCACATACTCTCTTGAGTGTGCAACAAAAGCAGAATAGTGTGATTCTGTCTGATCGCCATGGCTATTCACTGCACATTACCACTATGATAAAAAGTAGCATTTGTTTGTGCTTCTTAATAGCATGCACAAACCAGAGCACCTGATCTCACAATCTGTGGGTGCTTTTAGTGCAGTTTCCTGATTTTACCCAAGCAAGCATGGTAGCTGGATTTCTCTCCTTACACAGGTGCCACGGCTGGCCTTTCTCTGGGTTCAGCATAAACTTGTCCGCTTCTCCTGTTGACACATACACAGGTCATTATGTGTAAACAGGCCTCTTGGCCACTCACTCAGCAAAAATAGGAGAAACTTCCTTGTACGATAGCTTTTATAGATCACCCTGGTAGCGCACTTACTCAATCCAATGAATAATAAAAATTATTCCAGTGTGGAGGCCACGGTGAATAATGCTGATTCTCTGTGCTGTATATTTCATTGCAGATAAAGTTATAATCAAGGTAATGGTATATTCATAGCATTCGTTGTCTCATACAAATGACTGCAACAGATAAATTATGCATAAAGGCATTCCATCAAGTCTGTCATCTGACCTCAGGTTACAGCAGGAGGAGAGGAGAGTGCTGCAATTGCCCATTTATAATCTATTTCTCGTTACCTCAAGTCAGGCCTCGGGTCAGGTGGTTATGGACTTAGAGCAAGTTTAAATAAGTCATAATTTGTATTTACATTAATTATTATTATTATTATTATTATTATTATCTTATATTGTAATCACAGACTGACTCAATGTTCAGGGGTGGCTCTGTGGAGGTCGTGCTATCTGTTGCAGGGCTCACTGTTCTTCTATTCTAATCTATTCTGTTTGCAAAAGGAATGTTTGGGAGTCTAAAATATTTTATTTCCTGTTGGGACACTAAAACTGAAGATATAAATAATCATCTTAAAGGAATAGTTCACCCAAAAATGAAAATTTGCTGATAATTTACTCGCCCTCAGATATATGCTTCTTTCTTCATCAAAACAGAATTTAAGATTTTTAGGATTTCATTTCAGGCCTCCTCCTTTAAACAATTTGATGCAGAGGTCGATTTGATGGTCCAAAATGTATATTTAGGGTGCATCAATATAATCAACAAAACATTATACTTATATACTTTTTAACTACAAATGATAACTTCCATACATCTCTGTGATACGTGCTCATAAGAGGGATGACGTAAGCTTGTTAGTAAGGTCACGCATCACATGAGGAGGCAGGAAGCGTGTCATTGTTTACAAGAGGAGTGCTATACAAAAGTTTAATTGTCTTTGCTGTAGGTATTTTTATAAGTGTATTATTCAAAATTGTCATTTAGTGTATTTATATACTTCAACCTTCAGGAACCCCAAAGAAAATGCACGCTGGGAAAAATATGAACTCTTCATCGATTGCCTATACATGATCATGAGCGATTGAAGCTCTGGCTTATCATGCGAACCTGAATATCAGTACACTCCTACATTTTCTCTAATATTGGAGGATGTATAGTGAACATTTTACCCCTGAGGATTTCAGACCATCGAAAGAAACAAAGGGTCGAAATCTGAATTCATCGGCTGTGCCAGTGCTGTTTCTCCAGTGAACTCTGGAATTTGTGAAAACTTTGTCATTGAGTGAGTATATTAATTTGTGTTGTTTAAAGGAGGAGGCCTGAAATGAAATCCTAAAAGTCTTAAATTCTGTTTTGATGAAGAAAGAAACTCAAGATACATCTTGGGTGGCCTAAGGGTGAGTAAATTATCAGCAAATTTTCATTTTTGGGTTGAAATATTCCTTTAATTGTTTTTATGAAACATCTTATGTGCCTAAGACATTTGCACAGTACTGTACATGCTGTACCAGATGTCACATTCTCTTAAAGGTTCCCCGAAAACTTAAATTCTGGCCATTTACTCACCGTCTTGTCGTTCCAAACCCGTATGACTTTCTTTCTTCCATGGACACAAAAGGAGATGTTAGGCAGGACATTAGCCTCAGTCACCATTCACTTTCAGTGCATGTTTTTTTTTTTTTTTTTCGAATGAATGGTAACTGAGGCTGTCAGTCTCTAACATTTTACCTAACACCTCCCATTGTCTTCAGATGAAGAAAGAAAGTAATATGGGTTTGAAACAACATGATGGTGAGAAAATAATAAAATAATTGTAATTTTTGGGTGAACTATCCCTTTAAGATGTGTACGGTGTGAAAAAGACATTCTTCTCTGCTCTGACTCTGTGTTCTCCTTGCTATTTAAATTCAAAATGAATTTTAACTCCAATACCTTCATTAGTGTGTTTGTTGTCATCTACTTTGTCACAGCACTGTGCACGCCTTGTGATCAACCTATGCCTTGGGGATTTTGGATTTTACCTTTATGGAAGCGTCTTGTGCATCAGCCTAATGTGTGTGTACAGCCATCCTATTGGATAAGCAACTGTTAATGCATGATTATTTAATTTACTTTCAACGTGGTCCAATCTAATTTGGGAGCAGAATAATTACCTGGCAATCAGACTCTTAATAGACTGTGACGAGGTGTTGATTCAAAACCCAGGTGAAGGCTGCTACCCCTTTAGCTACAGGATTTTCAAGACTAATGTAATGCCTCTGGAGAGCAGTGAAGGGTAAACTTCATGGTATACTTATATATGCTTTGGAACATGAAAGCACACTTAGAGGTCTGCCTCAGAAGGAGGGCATATCACATTTACCAACCGTTCCACAATATATGTGAACATGGAACCATGAATAGCCCCTACCGTCACATTGTGTAGCAATTCAAGCACACAATGGCAGGAAATCCACAGCCCAGATTTGTTTATCTGGAGTTTAAAGGGATAGTTCACCAAAAAAATTAACACTAAGTATCAAATATATATTTCCATTATAATTGGGATTTTAAATGGAAGAGCAGGAGATTATTGGCAGAGATACAAAGTTTTAGTCTGATGCATACATCATATATCTAGGAGATGCTTTTTCTCCACGGCCACCTAAAAATATCCCAGTTTGAGCTAGATCTACGTCTCCGATGGCTTTTTGATGGAGTGTTTCAGAGAACCGACCATCATCTCTGCCACACTCCAAGTAAGGAGCAATGAGGACACCTGCCCAGTGGGTCTCACGCTGTCCTCATCCCATTTATAGCGGCATCTTCGCTCTCCACGTCCTCTGTTCGGCCTCTGACTCACTCATTCTCATCCCGCTGTCCTCTTCATTTCCTCTCACGTCAAAAACCTTGGGCAGAGATTGGCCCAACTCTGGGCCCAGCGTGAGGAAGGGGCTGCAGAGAACCTGGTTGCCTCTAATTGGAAAGCTAATGTGTTTGTGTGCACCGCTAGGTGACATGACTCACTGTGCCTGCTAGCGTCAAGTCTAGCCAGGGCTGTTTACAGCAGCGACCCAAAGCCTTCACCTCCACCCACTCATGCATTTCAAACCCTCCATCAACAGTATGGAGATGCTTTGTGGGTAAATAATAGTATGCATGGCTGTAACCTTAAACAATAGCCTGGTGAGTTGCAATTCGCTTCCTCTCACGGTTACATGGTCACAGGCCAGTGACCCTCAATGTTTCTGACAGTCTTGCCAATAGTTTCTAAGGGAGTGATGAGTTGAGCAGTCTCTATCAGAGAGAGCAGTATGATTTATAGAGGCTTGGTAATGATCGGCCAAACAGAGATGAGGTTTAAGCCTGGCAGGACACTGGGAGGAAATGAGAGATGCAAGGAACGCTGATGCTGCAGATGTACAGCACAATGCAGTGAGAAGTGGGGGTGGAAGCACCTGGGAATTGTGGGAGCTGCTTTGTGTTCAGCTACCTACATGTTACTGTACTGGTAACTTGGAATGTCTTTTTTTATATATAAATGCAACTTGTTTACTGTGGCAATGGCGATTCTATACTTAAAATTATTTTAGGGTGTTTTCAAACAGCTTTTAGTGTAGACCAAGTCTGAGTCTTTGACATCAGAGTTTGGTTCGCTTTGTAGGTGGGAAAGCTACATATATATTTCTAAACTCTGGTGTGCATCAGCAAAATGCTTCAAAAGGTGGTATGGGGTACAGGTCATGGAAAATCTGGTATGGTTTGCAGTCGATACTGAAAACAATCCGATTGTTCTAAATCCCATAAGTGGAAATGGGAAAAATTAAACTCCAGTTTGTGTGTGAAAGCAGCCTAAAGGGGTTGGCTCTGTACACTTCGCACTCCATTCAATGCCATTTAAATGCATCCAAACGCAGAAGACCGGAAACTCAAGCTTGTGCGAAGAAATTTCATATGCCGCGGCATACCAAATGTGGTGAACTCTGACATGCTAATCTGGATGATGAGAGGATGCGTAACCAACAGAATATCACAACGTGACTGAGCTCTTGGCTATTTGTTTTTTGGGAAAATGTATTTACTTAAGACAGAAATCCTCCCGCGTGACATCATATCCTGGTCATGTTCAAAGCCCAGTGTGACTGCCCCTTTAAAGGGATAGATTACCCAAAAATGAAAATGATGTCTTATTTTACTCACCTTGAAGTGGTTCCAAACCCTTATGTCTTTATTTTCTTTAATTGAACACAAAAGTCAATTTAAGGCAGAATGTTAGCCTCAGTCACCATCCACATTAATTGCAGTTTTTCCACACAATGAAAGTGAATGGCAACTGGGCCTGTCAGTCCCTAACATACAATGTAACATTTCCTTTTGGCTTCTGCAGAAGAATGAAATTCATACAGCCTTGGAACAACTTGAAGGTGAGTAAATGATGACATCATTTTCATTTTTGGGTGAACTAACCATTGATAGTGCATTCAAATGCAAATACTGTTTTTCATACATTCTGTTTGTTGTGGGCTGTGTGTGGTTGCTTAGGAGTGAGAGCATTATATCTAGTGCATCCATCATGCACACCCCCACAGTCGTGGCCTGGGAGGAATGGTATTTTAGTAACAGTATCAGGCCCACTGCAGGTGCCTGATGAATGAACCCTCTGTGACGCTGGCCCTTCTCATCCCTCTTCCGGTACTACTTGCATTAGCAGTGATCTGCTCAGACTGATTATGACTTGGTCTGCCCCAGCACTTAGCACCCGCGTACTCGATGTGAGATGGATAGAATGTCTTCCACAGGTCAATGGTGAGATGTTGGCGGAGAAATCCGGTCATGTTAAGGAAAAGACAAGTGTAATTTTTCTCCTCCAGCACTAGCTGCACTGCAGTGCAGCTATATCTATGTTAGTTTAGCGAGTGAGCGCATGGGCCACTGTGGACAAGGCCATTACAAAGATGATTGGGGCTGTTTGGCCATGTGGCGGACAGGGTTGTGTTTTTCACCTCTGCGCAATGCCAGTGGGCCGGTTGATGTCCGGAGGGCAGCAGTGCAGACAGGTTGTCCAATCCGCTTCTCCTCAGCTGGACTGTGCTGGACTTCTGCTGGATTTTATGCAGGGCCCCAGCTACACCTGATTTACACATCACTGGACTCTGCTGCTGGCTCAACTTGGCTGACAGAGCCACCCGTAGCCCACCAGGCAGCCCTCGGCCACCCACCCCCTCCTTCCACTTACATAAACACACACACACAAGAGTGTGAATCAGGTGCAGGATGCTTTTACAAGGGTAAACACGTGCACAAACTCTAATGAGGCTTCATACCAAATGCTCTGTTTTGCTTGGACGGAATCCATAGCGCTCTCAGATTCAGACATCAACTGTTATGATTATATCATGTTTTAATCATCCACAATGCAAAATATTATAAATCTGACAAATGACTGAACATGCATTATGATAATGAAGTAAAAATGTATCATATTTGCTAAGTGATTTGTTAAATCACTTTTTTTAGGATTACTATTTAGACTCCACATTGAAAGTTTGGGATTCATAGTCTGATTTAAACCTGGAAATAAGCACTATATTAGTAATGTTATGATGCAAAATTAACGGTTTTGTGTTAATGTACTACAGTACATGTAATCTGAATTAAGTAATCAGATTGCAAAAAGCAAGTACTTGTAATTAGATTACATTATATTTAAAATATGCATAATCAGAAGTTACTTTTTATAGATTAAATAATTAATTACATATTGATTGCATTAGGGAAGGATCTCAGGAACTGACAAATGGCAGATTGTCTTAATGTTTTATGAAAGGGGTGTAAATTGGTTCTTAATATACAGGGTTGGGAGGGTTACTTTTGAAATTTATTCCACTACAGATTACAGAATACATGCTGTAAAATGTAATTTGTAAATGATTCCGTTAGATTCCTCAAGGTAAGTAACTCATTCTAAATACTTTGGATTACTTCTTCAGAACTGGTAGATTTTTTTTTAAATTGTTTTGACTATAAAACCTCTGTCAGTACAGTAAGACTAAATTAAACTTTCAGCAAAGCACGCAGTAAGTAATTTCAAAGTAATTAAAAATGTATCTCAGAATTCAGATTACAGAAATAATCTACTTAACATCAGGTTTTGCACTAACCCGTGTTTTGCATGCCAGCTCAAGTGAAAGAATGTTCAAAGAATGCTGTCATTGAAGAAAAAGGTGGCATGAAATTGTAAAATTCATGTACATCTTTCAATTAAACTTTTCACACATTATTATTCTCATAATAGAATTTGCAAAAGAAAAATAAATCTTAAATTAGAAAAAATGCTAAATAATAGCACAAGTAGACTCTATAGCACAACAGAATTGTACACTTTATTTTGCTCATCTAGAAAATTGCTAATTTCCTTCTGCTTCCAAATGTTGCCTTACAGTTACACATTGTTGCAGTTATGTTAGGTTAAAACTGGGATGTCCCGATACCATTTTCTTTTCTTTTTTTGAGAACGTAAAGTATTGATACTTTTTTGTTTTCGTTTTTTTTTACTCCATATCAACAGTTTATTTCAATTTTATCATCAAAATTGTGTTTAAATAAAATTAATTAATTAACTTTAATCAAATAAACATATAACAATACATTTTCATCATGATATTGTATTATTTTTATCATATGAAGTGATTTTATGCAGAGCCTAACAGCATAATCCAAATAAAACATTTGAGATTTGTTTTTGTTTTGTTTGTTTTTTTTTTTTTCAAATAAAATGCTGCATAACAGAGCATCACAGAGGTGAGATAACGCTTAAGTATAATAAAATTACTTTTAATAAATTTGTATTTGTACTAGTAGTATTAAAACAGTGAATATTACATAACTATACAGTAGTGATCCTATCAAAGTCTATAAAAACGGCCTGATCATCAACGTTAGGCGTGTAAATATTAGCCAAAATAAGATTTTGCCCCTGAATTTCTGCTTAAACAATAATGACTCTTCCTAATTTATCTTTAATCTGTTTGAGATATTTGAATTGTAGATGCTTACTTATCAGTGTAATGACTCCCCTGCTCTTAATTGAGCCAACAATAAAGAAAAAATATAAACCCCATATCTTCCCAAATTTTTCAGCTTCCTGCAGGGAAAGATGCATTTCTTGAAGAAACACTATATCATATTTATTATGCTTAAGAAGATAAATAACATTCCTTCTTTTATGGGGTGCCCCAACCCATTTACATTCCATGTGGAGAGAGACAATCAACTAATATTAGCATTTGACATTTTGGCATATTAGAAAAAAATAGATTGTGGGTCAAAAACAAAATTAAAAAGACCACATTCCAACATTAGTGCAACAATCAAACCCCAAACTTCCCCCCGAACCAAACAAACAAAAAATATAAACGTGCTCATTAACCCTACGCAAGACAGCACCAACTGGCATCCATCCCTCTAAACTCAAACAGTCCATGTACGCCTACAAGAGCCCCCACAACAACTTTGCCGTCGGATTGCTCTAGTCCCATGATTGTATAAAAATTTTAAGCCAGAATTACTCAACAAAAGATCATCTATAAAACAAACTCCAGCCAATAGGCAGAATAAACACAAAGAACGGGTAGATTCATCCACATAACTGTCCCTAAGGTGTGTTCCTCCACAAAACAAAAAACTCCAGCCGCTAAACAGAACCAGCACAAACATTTTTTTTTTCCTCAGACAGTCAAACGAATGTTTAGTGAGACAGCCCATTCAGCTGCTGCATGAGTGCAACAAATTACCTAATCATTCCAATGACGTGCAAGAAATACTTCACAAAACAAACTCCAGCCACTAGGCTGAACTAGCACAAAAAGAAACATAAAAGACGCTCAGTTTCCTCGGACAGTCAAGTGGATATTCAGTGAGTTGGTCCATTCGGCTGCAATGTTAGTACCACAAAATAACTTACTCAGTCCATTGGCTTTCTTAAGGACATCACTTGCGGTTGACATGTAAATATTTTACTGCCATCCTTAGCATCTATTCTCAATTTGACCGGCAACATCAGTGCAAAAGTGACCTTCCGTTTATGTAAGAGTTTCTTGCCTTCCATGAATCAAGCATGTTTCACTCTGGTCGAATTTGCAAAGACTGGGAACAAGAAAATTATGTGGTTCTTCCAAGAAAGCCTCCCTTTACACCTCGCCTCACATAACACAAGATCTGTTGTGGATGATCTCAGAAATTTGGCTAGAACTGATCAGGGCCTGTCTCCCTCAGCGGATAGCTGAGCCGGAACCCTGTGAGCTCGCTCTATTTCCAGCTTATGGCCTGCTATGTTGAGCAGACTCGGAAAGATCCCGTCCAGGAATTTCACCATACCCTGACCCTCTGCTCCTTCAAGAATTCCACCGGCTTCGGTTCTCCATATCTTCCAACTTCTCACAGACATGCTCCAAATCCACCTTGTTCGCTAGCGAATTACCAGATAATTCCCTCTCTCTGTTTCTCGACATCCCCACTCTTAGATGATAGTGATCAATCGATGTATTACAGCAAGATCCAAGTCAGCAACGACCTTCGTCAGCATTGCATTTTTTAGGAGCTTGTGTACAAATACATGAGCTTGGTATCGGACCTGAATGTGATACCAGTATCAGTATCGGAACATCCCTATTTATAAACCAATTATTATGATGATATATCACTTGGCCCTATCGCTCTGAACCTGCCACCTCCCTCTGCACATCCCCACATTCACCTTACAGTACAACGGTAACACCACGCCCCTTTCTGTTTTCCCATGAACACTTTAACCCCCTTTTTAATTAGGATTTCTATTTCAAACAAAAGCTTCTCCAAGGAGTGTCACCACCAATTTCAATGTGTCTGTGTTCACTCGATTTCATGCAAAAATTAAAATGTACAACACAATTTATCTCATTTTGTTAAATCATGCCAATAGCTCTTGGTCATTTTCTTATGGAAATGATCCATCATTCCTTCAGTGACAATTTGCTGTCACTTTCCCAAGGTATAAAATTATGCAGCATTAATGGATTTTAGACTCTATACTTCTGCACCATTTAGAAGTAGTCTTTTTTATATCATCCAGCCCTTTGAAGTAGTTTTGGTCTACAGAAGGAGCATGAATCAGTGGACTTTATCTGACACCCAGATCAACTTTATGTGCACTAGAAAGGTGTGCTTGTAAACAGTGCAGAGAGTTTTAGAGTGAGTCTGGCTGTATCTTGGCTCAGCACCTGCCTTTGGCTGGTTTCAGATGCCTTCCTAAATTACTGAATGTTCCACATGAAAAGATTTAATCTCTCACTTCTAAGTGGATTCATTTAAATAATTTGTTTATTAGATTATTTCATGGGTTTTTGCGACCCACAGCAGTAAATTCAAATGATCAAGAAATGGTAGAATAAAATGCACTACCGATTGACTGGAACTTGCAGCCAACCAGTATATTATCATGCTGTAAAACCCCATTTTAAAATGGGATGCATACATGCTACATGTAAAAAAAGTGAATGGATTTTTCATGTTCTTTTTTTTGAGATACCCAAAACAATTTAGATGATGTAACACAAAATGTATCCCATCAATTCCACACCCTTACCGTATCTACGGACAAGTCCATGCATCAACTGCAGTGCTTCACTCTCTAACCCAACTTTTAAAATGGCAATAGGGCTGTGATCATCCCTATATCCATAAAATTGGCTCAGTTATTTCAAGCATGATCACATCAGTGGGGAAAAGATGAGACACAGCTTGCATATAGTCTGTAGACCTTCATCCCCCCCACCCCACCCCCAAACTAAGAGGATTATACAGCATCTGATAAGGCAGATGATGACAGTACTACCATGGGTTATGAGCTCAGGATGTGACTGGCATAAGCAGTGGATGTTTAGGGCTCTGGGGACTCATAATTTTTCAAATTGAAAGAAATTACTTATATTTAGGTTTAACATTTTTGCAGTGAGGAAGCTTACTGTTTGTGTAGGTTGGCTGACATTTATGATGCTATGTTAACGTTTGGAATTCATCATTGTTTAGCCAATTTAAAGCTGAAGTATTTATTTGTTTTTTTTCACATAATATGCAGAGACAACTAATAAGACATTGTATGCAAAAGTCCCCACTTCACGCATGTGTGAGGCGAAGCAGTCTGTTTAGTTTTTCACATGTGTGCATTCTCAGTTCTCCATCTTCATTGCGATAGAGTTACACTGTCTCCTGGCTTCATCTTTATTTGTTTAAAAGTCCGTTTTTTTTTTTTTCGTTTTGTAGTGCTGCTGTGCGTTTATGATGAAATAAAAATATTTAGCACTGTTCCAATATGTTTTAAAGTGTCTTTGTATGAAAGAAACATTTCAATGTTATCATCACGATTATTCTTTATATATATATATAAAAAATAATGCTTTAAAATAATGAACGCAAATAATCGCAAGCCAAAGCCTGTATAAAATCCTATGACATCATTTTCAATTCCCGTTACACTGTAATATATATATAACATATTAATGTGCTATGCTATGTTTGGTTCTATATGCTTATTTTTAAAAAAATTCTGACGCAGCTGTACATTGACGGGTCCTTAAACAAGCCCTCATAATAAATCTCGGGCTGATTGCTGTGAACTGTATGCCAATGATTGAATTATGTTCAATTATATGGTAGTAAACAATACATTGTATTCTAAAGCTGTTTTTTGTATTGTCTTATCAATTATTAACTCCTCTGCCACAAGAATGTAATGCATTTTGATTATCTGAATATTTTTTATAATTGGGGCGTGGTCGTGCATCGGTCTGCGGGAGAGAGAGAGAGAGAGATGTAAGTCTTGTCACCTGGTTTCTAATCAACAATAACACCTGTGTCTTGTTATAGTGATGCGGAGAGAGACATAAAAGGAACGCAGAGTACCCAGAGAGGGAGAGAGAAACCTGCAGACCGACATACGACCACGCCACAATATCATTTTTAAATTTTTAAAGATAACTATGTATAATTATTTCATCATTATATATTGAATCATTGTTATATGAGGGCTTTCTCAGCAAGTATTTGTATATGCGATTAAATGTGATTAACCTGCAAGTTTCCATGCAGAGATTGCTTGCTGTTGTAACATGAATTTGGAATTTCCAACTTTCTACTTGGAAAAGCCCAATGGAACAGCACTTTAGTTTGTGTGGTAATCCTCAACTCTGATTTCAATGAGATGCAGTTGCGTGACGTCACTCAAATATATCGGTACCCAGGTAGATTTACACGCATTCTCTTTTATCCAAACAAAACTTGCAACAAAGTGTCCAAGTTCCTACATTTGTTGATCATAAACCTTGTTTAACAAACGTTTGCAGAGACAGATGGGTAAAATATGGTACATGATACTCTCTTTTGATAATCGTACACCTGTAGAACAAATGCTAGCATTGCACAGAATCATTTCTCCTCAGCAATTTGGTTGCTAGGAGATGTCTCTGTACACCTGCTTCTTTGTCCGTCATCTAATCAGTGGAGTCCATGTATAGTCGGTGATCGGAGGTATCAAGAATCGAGAAAATCACACATCTGACTTTAAGATTGCAGCATTAGACAGAGAAGATGCTGGATTTGAGGGATAGAAAAATGGTTTGTTGTACTTATTTACTAAGGTATCATTTCTTAAGCTGATAAAACATTTAAAAAGATACAGAAGTACAAAAGAATCCCTGTGGATTATGAAAATTGATAACCTAGGGCCTAAGTCGAATATATTGAATGGGAAACATGGTCCCATGTCCATTTACATCAAATTTGATATGACTATTCCTCTACTGTGACTAAGAACTATTAAATCCCTTCACTAAAATACACTTAAAAGGAAAGGAAATGCGCAGTGATTGGTATCTTGCTCTTTAAATGCTTCAGCGGAGACGGTACTTTAACATTGTGCCCTCAGATGTATCTGTCCAGTATTACTACTGAGGACAAATGTGAGCTGTCCTAATTGAAATTAAAGCCAACTGCTGATGGAGTGGATCCTACCATGCCAAAGGGCTGGCTTTTGCACAGGTGGGCCTTTACAGTTCACTTAATGGGAAGAAGTATTTCTGTCACAGATGGTTGAGTTCATTTCTGGTGGCACCTGGCCCCCAGACACACACACCCCCACACTCACACACATGCTTGTTGTACAGTCTCTTTGCCATTCTTGTGCCACCCACCATGATTGATGAGGCTCCTGGAACACTGACACCATGTGGGCAGGCCTGCAGAACACATGGACAGCAGCATGTTGCTTATTACACACTCTTCACTGCCTGCCACCATCCATGCGTCATGACTATGATTACTGTTTGCTCTGCTCTACAAGTTGATGGTAAACGGCTTTTGTTTGATCAGCCTTGCTTGGCCCAGTGCTAATGATTTTCAATGCTGGGCTCTTACAGGAATTAATTTGTTACCCATGAGTGAGTTCTTTGGTCTCAGATCATTTACCACTGGGGTTAATGTTTGCCAGAGTTGCTGTATTTAAAAATTGCAGTTGTCTTGAACCGATTAAAGGACCTGCATGATTAAAAACAAGATTAAATATCAGAATTGTGATACTCAAAGAAATAGTAAGTAAGGGATTATCAACACTCAACTGGTCACGCATTGCGGAAGGATCTTGTATCACCCTGACTTATTATAAGGCTTCACAACACTTCACAATATATAATGCAAGTCATACCTATATAAACTACAGTACTTTATAGGGTTATTTTGTCCTTTATGGAGCTTGACATCCCCTTGGTCATTATATGTTTTCATTGTATGAAAAAAGCAACATGAGCACGTAAGAAAACAAGGGTTTGGGATAACATGAAGAAGAGTAAATGATTACTGAAATTTCATTTTTCTCTAAGCTATATCTTTTTTGGTACCAAGATCCATATCCTGTTGGTTTAACATTGTTTGCTTTAATATACTCTCATCGGACAGGAACGGAACTAGCTCAGGCAGCATTTATTCTGATAAGCGAGAACCCACTATAGATGGCACTCGTATCATTTCCTGAGTTCTTAATACATTCCCCCTTATCTTTTGTGCCACAGACAAAGAAAAATATAATCTACATTTTCATGTATCAAGACATAATAGAAGTCCTTTGTAAAGGTAGAAACCTCAAATGCAAACTTACCTTTGCCAGATAAATAATAGGCAATAGAATCTACTTAACCTGACAGATGATCTCTATACTGCAGTGTCTATGGGTGAGTTCTCTAAGGTGCAGCCGAGCATGTATTCACACTTCCCTTCCTCTCCTAAAAGCAATGTGAGGTGCTGTCACTTTAAGTTGAATTAAATCTTGCAGATATCTCAACCGCGGGCCATTAGTTCCAGAGGAGGCAGGCATTATGAGTAATTATACCAAAACTGCCATTATTAATCCGGCCTCATCTTCCCTGGGGGCCACTGCACAAATGTCTTGGGTGGAAAAGCTCAGGATGCAGGAAAGTGAAGATGATGTCTCTTCCTCTGATACTTATCCTCACATTCTCATTATGCTGTTGGTTTTTGCTTCATGAATTACACAATATTAAGGATTAAACTAGATTCTTCATTGACTTCTGTGATCGGTCCTCCAGACCAGCAGGGGATTTTATAAAAGATTAGTCATTAGTGTGTCAGAGTAAACAAAAAACTGTGCCAACATCACCAACAGCATTTAACTCATATTCAATGGCTGCAAAAATGGGCACTGTATCTAGCATCAAAGACAGGTTCATTGTGATCGGGCCTCTACATCACACAATTAAAAAATGTCTGAATGTCTTTCCATTAGATGCTAAATTTCAAACCAAGTACCACCTGTAAACAAATGATGCTAGATGCTTTTTTCAGTTACTTTCAACCAGCTGGTCCAAATGTGATTTTTAGTAGATGTATGAAGTCAGTGTCCAAATACCTTTTGTCTTTAACAATATGAGCAATATGTAAATTATACAGTAGATAGATAGATAGATAGATAGATAGATAGATAGATAGATAGATAGATAGATAGATAGATAGATAGATAGATAGATAGATAGATAGATAGATAGACTGCAGCATTTTGTTTATAACTTTGTCTCAGTGTCTGATAACAGCATGCTTTAATACTGTAAGAAGTTCAGGGTCTGAAGACAACAAAATGGACGTGATTGGTGCTTTACCTCCTTGTGAGCACCTTTATCACATGTGCTGTGTGCTGTCTGAACCCTCTGACTCTGAGTGTGGTGGCCAACAGCAAACACTGCCTGGTGGCAGATGGTTAAACTCAGGGACACCTCAAACCCAGAAGCACATGGAGCCTAGATATCATCGTCTCTTATCATGCTGAGCAACCCCAGGGTTGACAAATTGATTAATACCAGCCTTTAATCTCAGAGAACCCTTGTGAAGATATCATCAGTGCTGAGGAGAATGTCCCCAATCCACCCTTCTGTCAGTGGATGACACCACCTATGAATTACAGACCCCTAATTCTGCTTCAGCCTTCATCATCATTAAGCTTTGATTTTATCTGAGCCTCTTTACATAACTAACGATGATCTCTCTGGAGCTGGATATGTCACCTACCTCTATGCCCAAAAACACCACAAGACTAAACTTGTAAATATATTGTAAAGGCCAGTTCACACTGCCCCAACAAATGTCAACAGGCACCAACACTTCAAACATTCTAAAGTTGAATATTTTATTTAGAACTGTCATGCTCACAATGATCCAACAAACACCAACAAACTTGTGTGTCATTGTTCGCCTTTGAAGAAGATGACTGACTAGGAAGAGATTGAGGATGAAGCCAAACATGCACGATTATATATAATAATATTATGCGCTATTAATATTATTAATTAATTAGCACGTATGACAATTTATTATTGTTGCATTTTCTATGTGATTTGATGCCATTTGAGAAATAAAGAAATGTTTTTCATGCGAGTGAGAGAATATCTGTCCGAGACGCAAACTCTGCATCTTGCATATTTGAACGTATTCCCTCACGAATGTCATCCATACAAACTGCTGAACCCAACACTAACATAACATTTTGTTTTCTTTTATTAAGAAAGGAGCGGAAAGCTCTAACAAGTTCACTACAAAAATGTTATTAATCGTGACTGCATTTCTCCTGATCTACCAATGCAGTTGTGGCGCACGCGTTCATTTTCTATGCATTCACTTACCTCATTGTCAGGGGAACTGTTCGTGCTTGAGTCAAATTGAGTCAGAGTTTGTTGCAGGTTGTTGGCAAATCAGACCAGATTGCTCAAACATTCCAAGACCCGACAAACACAATTTAACATCTTCAATCGGGGAGAAAAGAAACCAAAAACACTAATAGGGTAAACACTCTGATCTGACAAAACTCACTACTGTTGGATGTATATAATTGTTGGTGTTTGTTGTCATTTTTTTGGGCTGTGCAAATTTTTTATTTTTTGATTATTTGATAATTTTTTTAAACCATCCTAAAAGGGATAATTCACCTTAAAACGTAAAATCAGTGATATTTACTCACTGTTATGTCGTTCCAAACCTGTACGACATAAAATAAGATTTTTGGCAGAAGGTTCAGTAAATCTCCTTTTGTGTTCCACAGTAAGACATATGGAAGACATATGGAGGGTGAATAAATGGTGACCGCATATCCATTTTTTGGTGAACTTTGCCCTTTATACAATTGCTTTCTATCAATACATACCAGATCCTTCTGTATGGATGTTTTTGTGCTTATTCAAAGCATGTCACCTAATCTCAAGGTTATCTCCTGTGTATCTGGAGCGCTCAGTATGCAGAGAAATGGGAATCGATTACAGTGCGATGGGCATCTCTCTCGGCCTGCCCCGAGGCTAAATCACGATGAGCAGGCCTTCGTGTTCATTTGAGCAGAGTCGACATTGTGGTTAACTGTGGCCGTTAGCAGCGCCTGACGTCAAGGATTTACAGGCTGCTGTTTGCCGTGACACAAAGTTGCCCCCTCCGCTGTTCCATTCTGTTCAATCAACCCAGCTCATTGGCGGTAGCCAGCCCCCCTCTCTCCCTCTCTCTGTCTGAGTAATGGCCTGCTTCTCCCATCCTTTCACCATGAAAGGTGGCTCTGGCTCTTTTCTGTTCTGCCTTTTTTTTTCCATGCATGTCCTTTCAACCGGTAAGGCAATTCTAACTGAGATCTCTATCCTATGTGATTTATCTGATGTATGATGCACAGACTCAGTCCATCTCTCTCTATCTCACCCCTCTCTCTCTCTCACACACACACACACACACTTTGATAGAAGGATAATCATTTTTAGTGTCTGTATATTTACTTATCAAAAACTTGTGCTCTTACAAGTACTGTAATATAATTCCTTAAAATGTACAGTATTGAATATTATGTCATCATTTACTCACCCTAATGTTGTAAACCTGTATGACTTTCTATCTTCTTGATCTGTTAGGCAGAATGCAAAAGGAGATGTTAGACAGAATGATAGTGCCAGTCACTATTCACTTCATATTTTTTCTTCCATAAAGTGAAAGTAAATTGTGTCTGAGCATTCTGCCATTTCCTTGTCATAATGTCTTTGGAAAAACATAAAGGTATGTAAATTATGATGGATATACAATTTTTGGGTGAACTATCCCTTTATCTTATTTGTATGACAATTTATTACAATTATTCTTTAGAAATACACACACACACATAAAACATAATTGTACACCTTGTTGTAAATAAAATGTTATTTACACCTTGTTGTAAATAAAATGTTCTATGTGAATGAATACACCTTCATTAGAAACAACTTAAACAAACATGCCAAAAAATGGACCCATTTAAAAACAATGGAAGAAATTAAACCTTTTAAAAAACAATAGAAGGAAAAGACGTAGGGAGGGATTTGTCATCAAATTTGGTCTTGTACTAAATTATTCATCAAGATCGGGAACCAACTACTGCTATCTTGGTCGCTAGGGGGTGGGTTGCATCTGGCACCAGCAAGTGTTGTCAGCTCTTCTGTGCATTTTTTTCCACACCGACTAAAATTAGACCACCTGTAAAATGCAAAAACACCATTTCTAAACCTTTCCTTTTTGCAACACTTAAGCCTTTCATGTTGCATTATTAAAAGCATAAGCAGTGTCTTCCATTTCCGCTTTCACTTGTCAAGTTCTTTTCACTGCAGCGTCGGGCTCTGGTGAACGTGTGCAGGGCTGTGAATTTGTATTCTCGGGTGTGTGTGCGCACCCGTGCAACTCATTCTTTTTCTTCTCCATCTTTTGGCTTCTTTCGATGTCTGCATGTGTGCTCATGCACTACGATCACCCGCTCTCTCCACACCCCTCCCTTCTCTCTCTCTGCCTCTCTCTCTTTTCCTCAGACACACACTGCACCGCTCTCATTCTCACCCTCTCTCTTCATCTCTGTAGCAATCTCTGGTTGAGCATCCAGAAGGAGCACAGTGCGTCCTATCCCACACGCTTGCGGCAAGCAGCGGTTGTTTTTTCAGTTTTTTTTCCTCCCCTATCTTCTTTGCTCTCAGTCCCAGCAATCCCAGGAGAAAAGCTATCGAGGATCACAAGGAGTGGATGCTCTAGCCGTTCCCTATTTAAACAGCATGCGTTTCACCACAGCGATGCACGCTAGGATTTTGGTCTTTCACACTTTGTCTGTGAGAGGCTGTTTTTGCTGGTAACATTGTCAGATTGGGCATATTAGCAGTTGAATGCTTTCGGAGAGGGGGAGGGGAAAAAGAGAGAGGAGAAGAGAGGGATAAAATGCAGTCCTAATCAATACAGTTTTGTCATGTCAGTGGCAGAGACAACAATCCAAGAGAAAGAGAGATTGGGATGCTGGTGAAAAACTGATCATCGGCCAGCTCTGCTCTGGGTCTTCCGCTTAAAGAGGAGTACACGGTGGAAAAGCTTTGCACTGTGTCTGAAGGCAGCGCATCAGGAGTTACAACTAGCTTTATTTATTTATTTGCTGGTTTCTCCCTCTACCATGTTGCAGCAGACTTCTCTCTCCTCTACATATCTTTTAGTCTTCGAAAAAGCAACGTGAGTGTTCCATTCTGCAGCCTCCCTTCATCAAGTCAGGGTCAGTGTCCTTCTTTCTCTGTTTCCTGCATCTTTTTCATTAGTATTAGAATAATCCTTTAGCCGCTGGGATGCTTCTTATCTCTTCCTCCTCAAGAGAGGAGCTGCCCTCTGAGGTAGAGCGGTCTAAGTAGAATGTAAGCTGTACCTAAATCTTGGGAGCAAAGGAATGAGAACAAGAAAAGGAGACACCTCCTGGCATCTCTTAACCTGGTGCATTTCTTCTTTCCTCAATTTAGTCAAAATCTGCACCCTGAAATATTGATTGGTGTTACTGTGATTAGAACCCTTTTGGGAGTTGCAGCGCAGATGATTATCGCCCTGACTTGATTGAGCCTACCATCCTCTTTACAGGTTTTTTTCTCTCTCTCTCTCATTCTGTTTTATAGTCGCTGAGCGTAAAAACCAGGAACTGCCCTTGGGAAGAAAGCAGTAGGTATTTCGCCTTGGATTTTGAAGCCAGACTTGAAAGGGATTTGTTTTTGTTTTTTGAGGATTTTATCGTCTCTTTGGGAGCCTACTGTGAAAGCCTTGGGGCTCTGGGTATCATAGAACTACAATCCCCATCACCGTTTTCTCTTCTCAATTATTTCCTTGACCCGTGGATAATGATGGACATGGGTAGCCCTCTTTGAGATGCACTCTTTCCAACGGATGGGACAAATGGGGTGTGAAAGGGCCTGTGGTGGGCCCTCCTGCCCTAGGCTGGAGGTGGTGCTGCTGGGCTGGGAATGTGGTGGAACCAGTTGGCTGGGCCTTGGCTCTTGGTGGAGACTGGCATTATCTCTGGCTTTGTTGGTCTCATTGCCGGACAGAACAGCCAGTGCCCGTGTGTCTTCCAGCCTGAGCACCACACGCCATGTCCATCACTTCCATAACAAGCATGGTGCTGTACCAATTAACATCAACAGGATGCATTTCCTCACAAGAGGAGGCCACGGTAAGTTCTTAACCTTATAGACCTCATCAGGTGTGATGTCAATTTGTAGGCTGACCCGGACATCTAATTCACCATGGTTCCTGGAATTTCTTTTTTGGATTTATGAACAATAAAAAGTCTTTGACTAAAATTACTTGAAGAGACATTCACGTTTTGCTCTACAACATACATTTCACATAGTCTTACCTCAAATGCAAATTTTTTTAAAGTGTGTTGCTGGCAAGTTGCTAAATAATTACTATAACTACCACATGGACGTGAGTGAATGTGCCTGATAAACAGACAACTATTGAGTGTGCTTACATGCTCACTATTATGCTGATTACTACCAAAAATCAGCGTTTTCCAAAAATCTGACTACGCAAGAAAACATGAGACTTAAAATAATCAGATTTTTTATTGCTTTTGTCATTAAAATGTAAACGGGCATGCCGACAACATTTGGGCAAACCAGTAAGAAGGGTGGTAAAGGTTTGCATGCAACGTGAAATTGGCGTAATTGGCAAACATATAAGTGTGCAAAATGTTTCATGGTTAAACAGTTTATGACCTTACTCTGATAGAAGAACATTGTTTGAGCGTTTACATGACCTCACACTTTCTCTGCTTTTTAAGCATAATTGTACGATTGTGCATGTAAACGCTCTCATTGTAGTCCTTATTTAGCATCATGTCAGCTACATACAAATTAGAGCAGCTTCAAAATTCATATTTGAAGTGTGACACAAAATGTGAAAGTCTCCTCACATCATTTTTATCACAGACCTTATTTTATTCATAAATACAAAACTGGCATTATAAAAGCCCATAGGAAATTCATGAGGGAACCCAAATGCTAATTGTTTTCCAGGTTTTAGGACTACAACCTGAATAGCTCTTCCTATGTTTTTCTACTCAAACTTTTCCTCAGTATTGACAGGGCTACTCACTAATAGTTCCTGGGTTTAAAAAGCTTTCATTTGATTATGGAGTATTATTACATTGGAGAGATGGATGTTAATGTGGCACATTGATGTTTCCAGGCATGTGCTGAACAGAGTTTCACTTAGAACGTCATGCATATGCTTTGATCTGTTTCTTTATAGATCTCATGGAGAGTGTTCTTGTGCTCTTAGAGCTTACTGCAGATCTTGAGAAAAGATGCGTTTTCTTGGAAGAATGTGTAGACAAGATATGCACCTTTTCATGATACACTCATGCTATTGAATTACTGCTCCTTGCCAGGGATCTTTTCTGACACTTCTGTCAATCAAATATTGTGTGGAGCATTGACGACCTGTCATCCTGCTGAACTCTGGCATATGTTGAGGGGCCAGTGAGCTTGTCATATTATAGCAATAATGCTCAAATTCAAAGAGCTTTCCTGTGTCACA
This sequence comes from Xyrauchen texanus, assembly GCF_025860055.1. Classification (NCBI taxonomy): domain Eukaryota; kingdom Metazoa; phylum Chordata; class Actinopteri; order Cypriniformes; family Catostomidae; genus Xyrauchen; species Xyrauchen texanus. Next base: position 22,931,872 of record NC_068309.1, on the reverse strand, counting down.
TTCTTTTGCCATTTATTTGTACCACGGTATATATATATTATTATTATTATTATTATATTTAAGATATTATTGTGTCTTTTTATGTTTCTTGGACAACCATTTTAATGCAACATGTATCATAGGTCATGCATCATGTAGGTCATGCTAAATGACATTCTCTGAATTCCAAGGGGGAAAAAACATTTTAAACAAAGTTTAATTCAGTAACAATTCACTACAAATAAAAACTATTGTAATCAAGAGTTTTTGTCTTGTTTTCCATTGTTTTTCACATATTCTCTAAAAGTAAGTCTAAATATATTATATGTTGCTTCTCAGCTAAATGTATCTTGTTTTAAGTAGGCTGTTTTTATATATTTAAAAATATTTAAATATTAAATATTGTATTCAACATTCTTCAATAACAATTTTCTCTTCTGCAGTATAGCTGCTAATAAAAATGTATGTTGTTTTAAATGAGTTTTAGATATTATTTTTTTGAAAAAAAGACTGATCAAAAACTTTGTTGCAGTGTATAATGGGCTAAGACTACACTCTCGCTACACCTTTATTTTCACTTTGATCCATCTTTAACTCACAAAAAAACTCTATCTTCTTAATAGAGCTGCGTATCACCGATTTATTTCACAATAAGACACGTGACACATAGGCTACAGTATATTATGATTCAATCCGTCGGAACCCGTCACGTTATTAATCTATCTAGAGCAAACGTGCCAGAGGGTGCCTCAGTCGGGTGCAGTTTCAATCTCTCCCCCTTCATGCGACTCATAGACGTGGCGCTGACCACACAGAGAAATGCAATTTTTGTAGTTTGTTTATGATGTACTTCCTTATTAAAGTTATCACGCCAGGTTGTTTGCTTTTTAGATGCTCTGACATACAGGTTTTGCTTAAGTGGAATGCCAGATCAGGCTTTGCTTTATCTCAAGATGACAGTGCTTCTGTATTTCCTTATTTAGCATTTGTCCATTTAATTCCATTATATTTTGTGATCTACATCACCTGAAGCTGTTTGGAAAGTTTAGAGTGGATCTGGACATGTGTTTTCTTCCTCTCCTCAGTCAGGTGCGAGCTGCAGTTCTGCTGTCTCACATCATCATTAGTTTTATATGATCTCGTGATTAAACCACTGTGAAATTTTCATGACAATGAAAATTTTTGTCGACAGTTTTTTATTGTCAACGTTGTCAATAACGAAACTAAACATTTCAGCCCTAATCTGCATGCACTCAAAGTAGTCTGTGCAGCTCTGGTTGAAAGGAGCAAATGGAGAAACAGAGCTTGTGATTGTTTTAGACATTTGATTTTCTCTGATCATGGAATGTTCCCAAAATTCAATTTACAAAACTTACTTGAAGTAATGAACTGATGATTGTTGCCTTCAGTGTGATTAAAGGCATGTTCATACCAAGTCCGATCCAACGAAATAACTCTAAATATCAACTATTCACTAAATAGTTCACTCTGAAATAATATCAGATAACCAAAATTAATTGTTCAACATCCACATAGCTGCTGGGTGGAAAAAACAATAATAACAGATTATCAGAATACAATACAATACTTTGGATTTTATGTCAAGGATTTAATTTGTATGTTGAAATTTGTTCACTTTTGTCTGCCTTTTTCTTATCACTCTAATGTATTTTATGAAAGTGAACTTCCCATAGGTTGGACTTTGCTATTATCTCAACTTTTGTATTACCTAAACATATAAACAAATGCCTTGCTAGAATGCATTGACTATAATGAAGATGGGTAAAACCAACAACATGGCTTTTGTTGTAGTAGCTCATCAATTAAGCAGTCATGTTGTTGTGTTGTTTTTTTAAATGAATGGCTGCTGGACACTGGTCATTTAGTCTAACAGGGAGAGAAAGAGAGCGGGGGACATTGGATAACCACAATCACTGTCTCACCTCCCACACAATTCGAAGTTATAGTAGCCAATCTCTCCATCTGAACAGTATGGGAGGACAGTGCTAAATTATCCTTTTAAACAGAGAGGGTTACAGGGTTCAGTCCTTCATCCCCAATGACAAGTAGTTCAGCAGAGGAATGTGATCCTGCAACGTAATGGGATCATCAAGGCAACTGTTAGCAGAATCATGGCCCTTTGTCAGTTTTTTATTACAACTGGTATTGTCAATCCGATTCACTGCTTCCCCCTCGTCATTAATCTCACCTGCTCTCCCGTCTGTCTGCTGCAAAAGATGCAATGCATTTGCAGTGTTCTTATCGCGCAGGAACAGGGCTCACAATTCCGACGGAGCTGAGGTTAAGCAGACACGTCGTGAATTACATCACTGCTCTTGTAGGTATCTCCACAGCCATTACGGGAGTTCCACAACTATCTGTTTGTTCTGAATGCGGCTGTCAGTGTGTCCAACCCTGCCACAATAAAAGCTGATAAAGTTACACTTGCTTACAAAACTGACAGATCAATTTGATGTCTGTATGACTCCACAACGTTTTCTGTCCCTTTATTTAACAGGGTTGTGATTTAGGTCCTTTCCTTTAATATTTTTCATGGAAATAATACCTGTTAGTTTCAATTTCAGCCCTGTATTGCTATGATTTCAGAGAAAAAATCTGTCTGGCACAAACATTCATGCCACGGTCTAAATCACTGAAATCACATTTTTCCCCAATCTGATGGTTGATGTGAACATTAACTGAAGTTCCTGACATGTATTTGCATGATTTTATACATTAAACTCCTGCTACACAATTGGCTATTTAGATAATCGCATGAATAATTAGATGTACAGGTGTACCTCATAAAGTGGTGTACAATGGAAGTCAATGGGGGCCAATTTTTGAATGTTAAAATACTCACAAAGTATAACCACTAGACATAAACAATGTGTGTGTTAATATGATTTTAGTGTCATAAAATATCTTACTAGCCTTTACTGTGTAAAGTTATTACCAATTTTACAACTTAGTTGCGATGAGGATGTAATGTCAACAAACCCTAAAATGACTGTAAAAATTAAGTTTTAACAAAATAATGAATGCAAGCACTTCTATAATCTTTTAGTTTCACATTTCTGCCTTTAAACCCTCCAAAAACTGGACACATTCACTTCCATTGTAAGTGTCTTACTGTAACTTTGATTTTTGCTTTTTTTTAAAGAAAAGGAGGGATAAATAAATGTTTGTGGTAATCAATATTATGCCACAAATGCTGTCGATTGAGCTTAACTTGTTTTGAAAAAATAATAACCCTTTAATAGGGTGCTACAACAGTGCAAACAGCGCAATCAAATTAACCCCACTTTTAGTGGGCTCTTAGCGAATTGTATGCATATGTGTGATCAAAAATCAGACTGCACTGATCCCTAATGAGCTTGCATCACATTTCCACACAATCTCTTAATACAACTCCAGCAAGCTGGAAACCTTTACCACCTTTAACCAATAATTCTGCCAGATCCCATCACTCAAAGCAGCCCCTGCCAGCAAGGTGGTGATAATTTATGTAATTGATATGTAGATTAGTAGAAGAAGTCAATCAGGTCTACTTGGGCCTGGGTGATGAGTGGATGAAATGATGAAGAGATGGTGGTGGGGGGATTATGGAACCAAGACCCTTGCCTCCGTCTCATGGCAGTGACATTTGCACCAGACACTCATCATTTGTGCATCTCATGCCATTTGAAGAGCCCTTGGCCAAACGCTTGAGACACTAGACACCAGCTCTCACACGTTTTGTTTATCTTGTACAGGACTGTGTCCACAATTCTGGTTTATGTGTTTAGGATTTTTTTATACTACTTTTTAAATAGCCATAAAATCATTCTCCTTTTCCATCTTAATACTTTAAAGATGAAATGTGTATTTTCTGCACCAGTAGCGTCACCGATTGGAATTGCAAAAATAATGATTGTTTTCAAATAGGTTTCCTGAACCTCACCGACTTTTCAGCAGATCATCATACAAATGGCTCACTTACATTTGTCTTTTCATATTAAAGGAATAGTTCACCCAAAAAAAATACATTCTGACATATTTACTCAGCCTCATTTAGTTCCAAATCTGTATTTATTTCTTTGTGGGACACAAATAGAGATGTTAGGCAAGATGATAGCTTTAGTCAATATTCACTTTGATTGAATGTAAAAAGATCCAATGACAGTGAATGGTGATGCAGCCTGTCAGTCCCTATTATGCTCCTTAACATCTTAGGGTGAGTAAATGATGACAGAATTTAAATTTGTGTGTGAACTATCCATTTAAACTTGGATAAGAATTATTTTAACATTAAAATTAAAAACTACACACTCCAGCTTCAATGTTATTGCTTTAGACATTTCAGTATACATTTAAGAGTTTAAAAGCATTGATCATGCATGTCTTTAACATTATTTTCTGCATCTGTTTGCTTTTGTTCTGAGCTGTGTTTGGCTTTAAGTCCACACTAACCCAGCTGTGACTTTTTCCACACTTTCTTGAACTCTCACCCTCGACCTTTAATCACTCAGCCATCACCCCTGACTATAGCTACAGGCCACCTGCCCTGCTACTGACCCATTCATCCATGGATTCTGTGGCTTGATGCATTTTCACCATTTCATTTGACGATTTGTCCACAGCAGACATCTAATATCACTTTCTCCATCTCCATCTTTTTTTGTCATCATCTCATTGAAATGCGGGCTACATCCCTCCCTTCCTGATGGATGCGTGATGTTTAACAAGCAGCTTTGTTCACTCATGCCTGCTTCTGCTTGCCGATGTGGGGTTTCCCAGATCACCACCATATACTGCAAAGGTGCAGCCTCTCTGCTTCATTTTCAGATCAAACACTCATTTTTCCTGTGGCTCAAGGGTACACCTTGATCTAAACAAGGGCATCTCCTAATGCACTGCCACTTGAGGAAGCCATGATGGATGCAGCCCCACATCAGTGAAAAGGGGCTATCCTTTGTGGATCACTGGTGTGTACACTATAGATTGGACCCCATCAACAGCAGTTTGCTTCAGTGAGAGCCACAATCCATTACTGTCTCCAAGCCAGACTCTAAATGTCTGGACAAAAAGTGTAGGGAAAGAGAATAGGAATAATTGATCACTGGCTGAAAACAGTGATTTGGGAGTGTTTCCATTGTATGCCTTCAATAGCCAAAATACGGGGCAGTAATGAGAGGGCATTTAACTGTGACCTCGTTCTTTGTAGTGCTAGTATTATCGAAAACAAGAGTTCTTCACAATTTGTCCCTCCTTGAAGGAGTCGGCTTGACGTAAAGCCATTGCCTTAAGTTCAAGTGTCATTGCAGCACCGGTTCTTAGAATAGAACAGCGACTGCAGTACAATCAATGTGTTGGGCAGAGCACTTAGACAGTAAACTAGTGGACTGTGGTTTGGAACAAACAAACCTTAAGCCACTGAGGTTTTGGCTCTCTGTGAGTGGTCAGCTATTGAAGTTGAGGTTGGACAGCCCAAGGGAATGGTGAACTTCAAACAAACAAAAATTCAGCCATTGTTTACTCACCCCTGTGTTGTTACAAACCTTCTTAACTTTCGTTTTCTAAACACAAAGGGGAGAAATTTTGTTCTTAGTGATTTCTTAAAATGGCAGTTGATGGTGACTATCTCTTCAAGCTTCAAAAGGAAACAAAAGTATAATTCAGAAGTCTAATAAATTATTCCATGAGGCTCATGATGTTATGAATGCATACGATAAGGGTTGGTGCGAAAACAAACCAAATGTATTATTTATTAAACATTTTCAATGACCATTATTCTCCAGTGTGCATTCATGAGTCTGCACGCGAGCTTTAGAGCTCTTTACACGAGAGCAAAAGTAGTTACACAACACGCACGAAATGGGGCGTTCAAATGAAAACTCGCTTCAACAGGACCACCGGCGATATTAACAACAGAAAACACAACATAGCTGCAGACAAACCAGAGAGCAAAACATAACTGAAAAGTTTGTATTGGAAGAATATGTGCTTTTGAATGTAGTCAAACAGAGAGATGAGGCTGAAGGTAGCTACAGTCACACTGTGTCCTACTTCGATGTCAAACGACACACATTAAAAGTTATCCTTTCTATGGTAATAAGTGTTTTTTGTCCTAAGCAGCTGTGATGTCGATCACTTGGTTTCTATATTTGGTGTTAACCCCCAAAAAACATAACATTTGGATTTATTTCGCACCAAACCTTATTGTATGCTTTCATAACAATCATGAGTCTCATGAAATCATTTATTAGACTTCTGAATTATACTTTTGCATTCTTTTGAAGCTTGAAGAGGTGGTCACCATACTGCCACTGTATGACATCACGGAGCACAGCACTTTTTCACAATTTCTCCCTTTGTGTTAAGAAAAAGATAGAAAGTTGTATGGGGGTTATAACAACACAGGGGTGAGTGAACAATGACTGCATTTTTACATTTTTGGTGAACTATCCCTTTAAAGGAATAGTTCACCCAAATATTAAAATTCCATCTTCATTTATCGTTATGCTCCTGTACACCTACTTATTCGTGCAATTATCTAATCAGCAAATCGTGTGGTAGCAGTGCAATGCATAAAATCATGCAGATGGGTCAGGAGTTTCCGTTAATGTTCACATCAACAATTAAAATGGGGAAAAAATGTGATCTCAGTGATTTGGAGCGTGGCATGATTATTTGTGCCAGACATGCTGGTTTGAGTATTTCTGTAACTGCTCTCTAGAGTTTACTCAGAATGGTGCTAAAAACAAAAAACATGACTGATCCAGTGAGCGGCAGTTCTACGGGCGGAAACGCTATTATATAACCAAATATTTTCCATTGGGGTAAGAAAAGTACACTTAAACACCTTACAATAAGGTTGGATTTGTTAGCTTTAGTTATCTACACTACATGCAATAAGCAATAGTTTTAGAGCACATATTCATTTTGGTAAATGTTAGATTCAACATATGCTAATATTTATTTTTTTATTAAAAGTTGTATATGTTAACATTTGTTGATACATTATGAACTAATATGGACTAACAATGCACACATCGTATTTTCATAAATTAACATGAACCAAGATTAAGAAATTCTGTAATAAAATAATGTTCGTTTTTAGATCTTGAAACAAAGTCTTTTTTTCTTTTTAACCCACCACCCAAGGTGGCTGGTAGATTAAAAAAATTACCAGCCATTCAGATTCCTTAAAAGCCAATTGATTTACTTTTAATTGCATTTTACAAGTGGATTTTACAGACATGAGAAACAAATACAAAATTCTGTAAGCATGTTTAAAATTGAACTGTTTTTTTAAAGTATTCTATTGTTTTATTTGATTATTTATTAAATATTTAATCTCCAGATAGTCCATATAGAATTATTTTTCAGATTATTTCCTTATTAAAACAAAACTAAATTGGTATTTTAAACTACATTTTGTCATATGAACAACCAAGTAATTATCATAAGCCTCCTGAGCCTTAAATACATATAATACAGTAACAGTTCTTGGTTTATTTGGAGTGAGTTAATTCAATCAGCTCCAACTGATTCTTTAATATCACTAAAAACGAGCCAACTCAAAAGAATACTTTCTTTAGGAATCAGACTAAACTGTTGCGTGTTGTGTCTCGTGCTGTAGATTCAAAAGGACCGGCTCAAAGGAGTCATTTGATTGGGCATTGGTCTACTCTGGTAGAGCTTTATGTCTCTTGCTAAAGAAGCAGTGATGGTTGCTGTGGCGCTTAATGATAGTACAGGAAACATTGAGTATTTTATTCCAGTTTTCTGTTCGCATCGCCAGAAGAATGCATGTTCTAGAACCGTTAGCGAAATCAAACATCAAGAAAATCATTCAGTTGCTGTTGTATGCAATCATTACCAGAGATTTGTATGTGTGGTGGTGGGTTATTAAAACTTACTTGCTTATCCACTGGTAAACCGAAAATGGTCTTCCCTTCACCCCGATACATGAATGCTGCCATTATCTTACTTCTAGATTTACAGCTAACTTAGACTATCCATGAGCAGCGGTATTAGTTAACGTGAACTATCCCTATAACAGTTGTAACCATAATGTTTGCTAGGTCTGAAAGCACAGCTTTGTCTCATTGGTTTGTTCCCAAACCTTCTAGAAAAGCATTATGTGCTAGATTAATAACAGACTCTGTCATGCTCAGTAAAAGCAGCAGCAGGGTTAAAGTTACTCCCATTTCTTATCGCTTCCATTCCAAGTCCAGACCTGTGGTGTATGTTTTACTAAATGTGATACTGAGGAGAAATAGCCCTCGCTAAAGGGAGACAGCCATGCTGCGAGCTGTGAGGGGTGAAATCATTCTCCTGGTGCCTGGATTCCTCCTCTTACATCTGCACTAAAACTAGCTCAACCGTGCAAAAACCATTCCAGGGCTGTTGCTACAAAGCACCCTTTAACTTTGCTATGAGACCAGATTTCCACCCAGGTAAATCCAAACTGTCTAGAGACAGAAAGTGAAAATAATCTACTATGGTTTTGTTTAAAAAAAGTACAATTTAAAGGTGCTCCTGCCAATGTTCCATCTCCACAAAACTGTCGGCTAGCAAACATTGGGCTTAAAATCATGTAGTGTAAACTCAGCATTATGCAATTCAAGATTTTACATAGTCTATTGGACCCCCTCTAGATTGTATAGGGTTGGTCTTAAAAACACCAACCTGCTGGTGATGTAAATCAGAAGATGGAGATATAACCCCTTTTTTTTTGTGGATGTGTTAAGATCCAAGAATTTTGGTTGAAGATTCAGAGTTGTATGTGTGAGGTATTGGGGCAATAGTGAGGGTTACATATTGATTCTGTTTGTATATGTTCTGCATTTCTTTGTTTGCTAGATGAATCATTAAACATTTTTTATCACTAATATGTTTATCAATGTAGAAAACTTGTCAAGCTGTTTTACGAATCCTAGATAAATAAATACAAATTTAACAGTTTTATGAAACTTAATTGGACTTGATGATTTCTGATAGCTTTGTGTATGGTGTATTCGAATTCACAAAGTCTCAACAAACAGTAAATTTGGCTACTCCAACTTTCACTGACAAAATCCCATATTTCTACTTCAACATCACTGCATGAAACAAAGCAAGGCCCTCTTAATTTTTAATTATGTTCTTTGTGCAACCTATGTCTTTGAATCCTGAAAGTTTATTTAATATATGTACTGTTAACAGGCGATCACCTCACTGATGTCCATCTAAGAATAGAGTGTTATTTGTAGCGTATTGAATACCAGCTACAACAGCGAATAGAAGTGCTCTTGGAGCCCTGAGTCTCCAAGTCTTGAATGCTCATGTCTCATGTCTGCCCTGACAGAGTGGAGAACATCCCTGTTTTCTTCCTGAAATCACCCAGTCTGTCCACACAAAATGGAGATGCTTTCACAAGAAGTTTTAGGATTGGAATTTAACGCATTTATTTTTAGGCAACATTTGGCAATATTGAGGATTGGGACTTTTGCAAGAGCTGGTTTAAGCTCATTTTGCTATTTAGAGAGACAATAAAATTATTCCTGGCAATATCTCTAAGGATTACACAATTTCACAGATAGATGAGCACACAGCGAGCACACACAGTGATGATAATATTGGCGTCAGACATGTGATTCATGCCCTCGCATAAGGGGAATTGCAGCAGCATTCTGCTCTCTCTGTGGCTTTGCCGTGAAAAAAAGAATTATTGAAACTTAAACATATTCTGCCTTTCTACAAGGCCAGAACTTACTGCAGTTTCCCGATCAAGTCCTCTGTGTGGTGTCTAGAATCCGTATTAGGATGTTTAAGGAATTCTGTTTTACGGCTTTGCTTTCGGGGCATCTCAATAAATAATAAATGGACATTCAATTAAATATTGAAAGCTAATACTTAAGCCTTTCTTAAAGGAATGTACCAGGTTCAAAACGTTAAGCTCAATCGACAGCATTTGTGGCATAATATTGATTACTAGAAAAATGAATTTTGACCTGCAAAAATCTGAATTACAGTGAGGCACTTACAATGGAAGTAAATGGGGACAATTCGTAATCTTTAAAATACTCACTGTCTCAAAAGTATAGCCACAAGACATTAAAAATACACGTTAACATGATTTTAGTGTAATAAAATCACTTACTAACCTTTTCTTTGTAAATTTATAGCCAATTTTACAACTTTGTTGCCATGATGATATAATGTCAACAAACCCTAAAACAACTGTAAAATGACAATATAAACTCATAATACATGAGTTTAAACAGAAGAGTTAATGTAAGTTATTTTATAAAACTCTAAGCTTCACAGTTCTGCCTTTAAACCCTCCAAAAATTGGCCCCATTCACATCCATATTGTAAGTGTTTCAATGTAACCTAAAAGGTTACATTGAAGGACGGACAAGTAAAATTTATTTTTGTGGTAATCAACATTATGCCACAAATGCTGTCGATTGAGCTTAACTGTCAAGGCTCTGGTGAGTTTATCGGTTTGTTTGTATGTTTTGTCATTTTCTCTTCCTTATGCCTTGCAGGCACGGCCAGCATGCTTGAATACCGTTTCCATGGGAACATTGAATGTTCCCGGGAGAACTCTGATCATGCCACTGATTAGCGTGCTGAGCAACACATGCTCTCCTCTAATTCACTCCCTTCTTAAGCCCTTCATGTTCTCAATATCTAGAGTTTTATTTGATGTGAAGTAACTAACCTTACACTCTCTGCCTAGTTGGTCCTGTCTTGTGTATCTGTTGGTTGCCGCGTTTCGGGTGTGTGGTTGCCTTCCAGTTTTACTGCATATCAGCTGGTCTTCCACGGAGGACACCTCATCTCTGCCCGCGTGTCAGCAGTAAGATTGCCCATTTCAGCTGGGTGTTGTTCTGGACCTCAATAAGCTTCAATGGTGGATTCTATTAATCTATTTCTGACTTCCACACATTCATTCTACGAACACACTCTTCACGGATTGCCCCTTGAGCGGCCACGGCGTGCACTCTTCTTTGAGATCTCTTCCCGCTGCTGCAGCTGGTGCTGGGATCCTCAACATTCTTCAGCTCAGTGACTGTTTATATTTTGTGAATAAATCCTTTAAAATGTTCCTCTACTCTTGGGTCTGTTTGTCTCGCTATAAATCGTTACAGAACAATGTAGCCAAGTATGGACCCAGCGGAAGAATCCACTCTACGCTCCGACCTCTCGACATTCTTCAGCTCAGTGACTGTTTTTATTTTGTGAATAAATTCTTTGAACTGTTCCTCTGCTCTTGGGTCTGTTTGTCTCACTATCGCTCGTTATAGAACAATGTAGCCAAGTATGGACCCAGTGAAGATATCCAGTCTTCGCTCCGCCCTCTCACAGCAGGGAGCCTTGCTGAGACATCAGCAGGATCAAATCTCCACTTCTAACCGGGCTCTGGAGATGATAACTTCGCTGCTCGCCGAGTTCAACTGGTTTATGGACACTTTAAAGCCTGCATTCCCCCTCCGGCCCTGTATTAAGGTGAGGCCGAATCCTGTAGCGTATTCCTTTCGCAATGTTCCCTGTTGTGCAAGTTACAGCCCTCTACTTTCATGTTAGATACGATGAAGGTGGCTTGTGAAATCACGCTCTTCACCGGAAGGGCTGGCGTATGGGGCGCTGCCATGTGGGCATCACCAGACATCCCTGCTGCGCTTCTTATCACGCCTTTTCCATGGAGTTCTGCCAAGTGTTTGATCGCTCGACTCAAGATCGAGATGTGCCAATGGTCTCAAGGAGATCAACGAGTCTCAGATTATGCAATTAAATTTCACAGCCTGGCTGCTTCATGTGAGTTGAATGACCACAACCTTTCCAACAACATTCTGGACAAGATTTACTCTTTGGATTTGCCTCCGCACCTCAGTGACTTGGTGGATCTGGTTATCCAACTCGATCAACGCCTGACCCTACACTGTTGACACTGCTTTCCACCTACCCTGGTGGCTGATCCTCCTACTCAGTCTGCTTCTTCAGCCAACTCACCAGTATCACGGCCCGAAACTGAGCCGATGCAAGATGCAAGAACCCGAATATCAAGTAGGGAGTAACAGCGACGTCTCGTTAATGGACTATGTTTTCATTGTGCTTGTTCTGATCATCTCTCTGCTTCCTGTCCGGTAAAAGACAATGTTCATCTGTAGGTAAAGTGTTACTGGCGAATGATACACCCTTGGACAAAACTCCTGGACTTTGAACACTTCTCCCAGCCCGGCTGCAGTATGGATCTCCCTGTCACTTGGTTTCTGCTTTGGTTGATTTCAGAGCTGAACAGAACTTTATGGATTTCGACTTGGGTTCTAAATGGCAGCTTCATATGGTCCTGTTGAATAAACCCATCACAGCCCACAGTGGCACGCCACTGTCCATCATCACTCAATCCACAAAGCCAGTCACCTTCGTCTCTGCCAATCATATGGAGTATGTGTCCTCTCTGATCCAATCTCCATCGGCACCAGTAGTGTTGGGGCATCCTTTGTTTCATTGCAGGATGATCCGGCAGACTTATCCAGAGTATTGTTGACATACCATGACTTGAGGGCAGTGTTCAGCCTGTCTTGCGCCATGACTCCTCATCATCGCCCGTACGTGTGATTGAACTTCTTCCTGGCACTTGGCCTCGGGGACGACTGTATTCACTCTCGGCTAGGCCATGAACAGGTATATCAATGATTCTCTGCAAGCCAGTCTCATCCGCCCTTCCTCATCACTGGCAGGAGTGTGGTTTTTCTTCATGGAAAAGAAGGTTGGCTCACTTAGACCCTGTATAGATTATCGGGGGCTGAATGACATCACGGTGACGAAGCGCTATCCTTTGCCGTTGATGTTCTCAGCCTTTGAACTCTTCCAGGGACTTGTGAATGACGTGCTTAGAGACATGGTCGGTTATTTTGCGTTTGTCTATCTTGATGATATTCTGATCTTTTCCCAGAATATCCAGGACCATGTACAGCATGTCAGGAAGGTGCTTCAGTGACTGCTATAGAATTTTCTGTTCATCAAGGTGGAGAAGTGCGCTTCATGCAGTCAGTTCCGTTCCTGGGGTTCATTGTTTCATCGGAGGGAGTGAGCATGGACCCGGCTAAGGTTAGAAGCTGTCATCCATTGGCCAACACCAGATTCTTACAAAGCATTGCAGATGTTTCTGGGGTTCAACTCGCCGCACCTCTGATGGACCTCACCTCCACACGCACTGACTTTTGTTGATACTTGGCTGTCCGGTTGCCCTTGTGCGAGTGGCGTCATTAGTTAAAGGGTTTGGGGCTACCTTTTGTGGCCTGGACAGATCATAAAACAGGATGTATGTAGCTGCTACCTAGCTGCTTGCCCCATCTATGCAATGTCCTGTGAAACCACAGTCAGGCTCCTCTAACCTTTGCCTGTCCCTTTGAGGCCCTGGTCGCACATAGCCATGGATTTCTTGACTGCCAACCCCCCCATGGCAACACATTCATTTTGACTGTAGTGGACCTTTTCTCGAAGGTGGCTCATTTCATTCCCCTCCCCAAATTACCTTCAGTAAGGGAGACAGGGTTAGCAGTCATTCACCACTTCTTCTGAATTCATGGCCTCTCGGTCAATGTGGTTTCTGACAGAGGCCCCAAATTTGTGTCACGTTTTTGTGCAGAATTCTGTTGACAACTGGGGGCTACGGTGAGGTTGTCCTCTGGGTTTCATCCCCAGACAAATGGCAAAGCGGAGTGGGCGAATCAGTAGCTGGAAAAGGCCTTGTGCTGTGTGGCCTCCCATAATCCGTCTTCTTGGAATTATCATTGAGTCTGGGTCGAGTACACTCACAACTCCTTACAGTTGTCATCTACAGGGTTATCACCCTTCCAGTGAAGCCTTGGTTATCAGCCCCCTATGTTCCCCACACAGGAACACAACGTACAGGCTCCGTCCACCTTTGCCTTTTATCCAGAGTGTTACTGTAACAATGTTTTTTCTCCTATCTTAATTATACTACTCACACTGAGAGGGCACTAGAGAGCTGTACTCTAAGGTATAAGACAGGTGTGGGTAGTAGAAGAACTCAGTTTTTGTAATGGAGAAAGTAAGCATGGCTTATCGCTCCAAACAATGAACTGCTGTCCTGATTGGGAAACCTTGTGTTTAAAGCTCAATCTGAATTAAGCATTGTTTCCTTTTCATTGATGTACATTTATTTCCTAAATTGTATTTATCTGATTTTCCTTGTAGAAGGACTTCATGGGCATTATGCTCAAGCTGAAAAGGATTTCACAAGCCTGAGTTTAATGTTTATTCACCACATGTATCATAGTTTGGGTGTGTGATTCATGAACTCTGGAGGCTTTTAAATTTTAGATACGCACCTTTTGCGGATTCTTAAGTGGATTAAGCCTCAATAAGGAGTATAAGAACTCTTTGATTGGATTTACCACAACACTAAGGAATATATTTTGCACAGGGGAAAACATTTTGGATTACAACCAACAACGCTTTCATTCCTGGACTTGTGTATTCATGCGTTGTTTGGGAAGGACATTCATCATCATAAAGATAAGACTATATAATTTCTTTCATATTGCTGATGCATTGTGTATATGGTGTCTGTTTTCAATGTGGTGTGGAGATAAAAGGATATAATTAACAAATGAACTGTTGAGTAAGCAAACTTTACTTACATTTGGTGAATTGGTTTTATGTTATTCATTATATAGTATATGGTGTACTTTTGCCTTATTGTTTTTAAACACAGACAGATAAAATAGTTAATGGGTCCTTAACCTAAAAATCAGATTTATAGCCAATGCTTATGCGAGGTAGAGGCAGCGGTTATAATTTCTCGCTGGCGTGGCCGGCATGCATAATTAACGTTTCCATGGGACATTAATTGGTCCCGTGGGAACGCTGATCATGCCACTGATTAGCGTGCCGAGCAACACCTGTTCTCCTCTAATACACTCCCCTCTTAAGCCCTTCATGTTCATGAGATATTTGCTAAATTGTGGTTTGATGTGTAGTAATTAACCTCAATATCTCTGCCTAGTTTGTCCTGTCTCGTGTATCTGTTGGTTTCCCATGTGTCGGGAGTAAGATTGCCCATCTCAAATGGGTGTTTTTCTACAACTCACTTAGCTTCAATGGAGGATTCTACTAATCTATTCCTGAGAATACAACAACGCACACACTCATTCTATGAACTCACTTCACAGATTGCCCCTTGAACAGCCACAGCGCGCACTCTTCTTGGAGATCGCTTCCCGCTGTTGCAACCGATGCTGGGATCCTAGACATTCTTCAGCTCAGTGACCGTTTACATTTTGTTAATACATCCTTTGAACTGTTCCTCTGTTCTTGGGTCTGTTTGTCTCGCTATTGCTTATTACATTAACTTGTATTGATTTTTACAATTCTTACACATATTTAGCCATATGTAGAGTTAATAAAATTAGTTTTTTTTTATTTATATTTGCAATATATTTGCGACAATTTTGTTGTAACATAAAATTAAGCAACATTGTGAATATTACTACTACTAATAATGTGCTATTTATTTGGCCATTAAGTTTCTTAAAGATTGTGTGTGAGTTCATAAGTAAGATTAATTTCCATGAATCAGTTCAAACTGTTCAATAAATCAATTCAAAACTCTTAATTCAACGATTTGTTCATTTTGGAAAAAATATAGATGCAGTTTGCTACCATGCATTGTTAAAATGGTGCCTTGATTATTTTTAGTACCAGTAGATATTTTGTCTATTTTACTTCTTGCATTAAATATTTAGATTTTTAATTGGCTACAATGGCTGTTCGGTCCATATGGTGGTTCCTCTGTTAAAGAAAAAAAAACACCTATTAAGACATTTTACAGCAAATGAAGGGGCAGATTCTCTGGAGTGTTGCGGCACTTTTGGGCATGGTATTTCAGCGCAATTACCTGTGTTTTATTCATTAACCACCCGCAATCATGTTTAGCTCTGCATCTTCAATATTTAAAAGAAGTAACTGTCATTCCCTTCAACACAAAAATTCCTCTATTCAATGTAAATTAGCCTGATTACCGCCAAATACACCGTAAAAATTATTTTATTTAAAAGAGATTTTTGTGAGCATTTTCAACCAATCATTTCAGCTTGAATTATTCAAATACTCCTCAAATGATTTTTAATTTCGTTATAACATGCGTGGTGTCATCAAGTGCACATTGTGCATGTCTAAGAGATGATCCAGGTGTCTGGATCAAAGTTATGCTGTTCAGTCCAGACAGGGTGGATCAGATACGGTGTTCTGTGGCATCGATAGCTATATTGCACTCAGAATCCCACCGCAAGATCAGAATTGCGTGTGCAGATTGCATTCAGCAGCAATTTTGTGGCCGAGTTTGCGCCGTTGCCTGATCTGCTTAATTCCTTTAGTGACCCGGGCGCTAAACGAGAAAAAAAAATATCTTTTAGCTGGCACAATTCATTCTTTGTGAATGTGTCCCATAGAGTTCTATATTGAAAATAATCAAAAACCTAAAAAATAATACTACATATCCCACCCCTAATGTATTGTAAATCAAATGTCTCCAATAGTAATGTATGGACTCTGAGCAGAGCTTACACACAGAGGAAATTACATAGTGGCCTGACCATCTTCCTGGTGTGATTTACAGCTATTTAAGGCTTTGAAGTGCATCTGGTGCACTTCAGCACAATGATTTAAGGCTCATTGTTGCTGTGCAGCAGTTTACAGCCCCTTAGATTGTCCAAGGCTGAATTTGTCTTGCTCTCATTATTTTCCTTTCCACCTTTTTGCTCAAATGCCTAATCTCAGTCTCACTGCACTTTCATTATTTCCATTCTCTGGTCTCTTTGATCTTTACCATTTAATCTTAATTTTGGCTGGTACCTCAAACATGTAGTGAGCAGCTTTCAGCAAGCAGTGTGCTCACCATTCGTTCTTCTAATCATGGAGTTATTGCCCACATTCTGAACTTGGAGTGTTTTAGATGTGCAGTGCTTCTCCAGATATGCATTTCAAAGTCATTGTCTTTTATTGAATCTAAGACATTGTTTCATCAAACAAATGGCAAAATTAATTTAGAAGACTCCTAAAGGACATTTGAAGTTCATTCTATGAGGTAAGAAAATGGACTGGGCTCAGCCTCGCTCTCGAATGAAAGTGGTCGGCATTCACATTCATCGGGATTACAAAGCATTTTCTCGCTTTTCTCTCGAGCTCCTCGGATGGGATCTGCTCTTTACGGGAGAACCCTCAAGCACTCTAAGAAATCATCAGTGACAGAGACTTAGTTAGATCAGCCGTGTCTCGTGTCATGATTGCAGGAGACACTCGAGCCTCTGCAATCAGCCTGGTGCTTTGCAGTGAACGCCTTTGCTTTTCTGGACTCCTCAAGACTCGTGCTCAGTATGCGTGTATGTGTGTGCAGTCTTCCTCAACGCTCCCAGTCCTCATTGCCAACTTTTGACTCTAATGCCTGACTGCTTGCATGTAGGTGAAAAAGCCGAGGTGTAGTTTTTGCAGTGTTGCTTAACCTTTGCAGAGATCATGATAATCACCAGATACCTTGAGAGGAGGCTATTTATTCTCAAGCAGTGCATTTTGATTGTGTTGAACGCTTTGGTGAATGCAGGCAATCAGAGAGCCATTTGGACATATGGTTCATAAGCGCAGTGACCGCCATGCTGCTATTGGAGGGTGCTTTCTCTTTGGTTCGTGTTTATCGCAATCCCCTAATTACCTACATGCTGCTGAAAGATCCCAGCGTGAGCCAATTTGTGTTGGTCCAATTAATTACATGGTTTAATTTCAGGAGCATACAACGGCACTGTCGCACAAGGCAAATGGCTTAATTAGATGCTCTTAACGACCCTCGTACTGTCTGTTGTTTCCTTTTTAGCCATGCTGGTAAACTTGTCTTTTCATTTTGTGTACATAAACAATAATACCCTGAATACATTTACTGTACTTGAAAAAAAATGATCCAGCTACATTGTTCTGTTTAATAGCAAACTCATATTCCTATAATATGTGGTTATTTCTGTATGAAATGAGTGAGAGGGACAGTCTGTGACAGAAAGGGTAGAGATTAAGCAGTTGGGCAGCTGCAGCGAATAAGACAAATAGGACAGGCGATGTTATTAAGCAAGCATATGCATTTGAAATCAATTTGTGCATGAAAATTCCAGGAGATCAGCAGTTACAGAAATACTCAAACCTGCCGATCCGGCACCAACATTCATGCCATGGTCCAAATCACTGAGATCACATTTTTCCCATTCTGATGATTGATGTGAACATTAACTGAAGCCCCTGACCCATATCCGCATTATTTTATGCACTGCACTGCTGCTACATGTTTGGCTGATTAGATAATTGCATGGATGATTGCTGCTGACAGATGGGCTGGTTTGAGTATTTCTGTAATTGCTGATCTCCTGGAATTTTCTTGCACAACAGTCTCTAGTATGTACTCAGAATGGTGCCAAAAATAAAAAACACCCATTAAGTGGCAGTTCTATGGATGGAAATGCATTGTTGATGAGAGAGGTCAACAGAGAATGGCCAGACTGGTTCAAACTGACAAGTCTACAGTTACTCAGATAACCGCTCTGTACAATTGTGGTGAGAAGAATAGCATCTCAGAATGCTGTTCTGAGATGCGAGCTGGCAGGTGGTTTTAATGTTGTGACTGATCGGTGTATATAAATGAGAATATTTGATAATACTTTTGACCTCAACTGCCAACGATCATAAGACATTAACCCTTTTGGTTTTAAGCCTCACCAGTGGGGCTTTTGCTGTATATTTCAGATCATTTATCCCAATGCTTTTACAGTTTGCAGTTTCCCCTAGGACATTTCTGTACTTAACTCTATCAATTTTCTTCTATCTTTATGAGTTTTCCAGTCGTTGCTGCAGAAAAGCACCCCAAAGCATGATGCACTCACAGTGTGATGTGCTGTAGTCGATTTGTGTCAAGCATGGTGCTCTGCACTGCAGACACTAAAATTCAATCCTGGACTCTTCCGACCATACAATATTTTTTCAAACTGCCAAAAGAAGTCTCACATGCCTTTTCCTCCCAACATTTTAAGACTTTCGTTTTGGCTCCTTTTTGTAAAAGCCAGGCTTCTGAGTACTCATATTATCTAATGCTCAGTTCCTCTAATCTTTGTGAATGAGGAGGCAGGCCTGTCATATTCTTGTCGCAACACATTTTTGTCCCCTTTTCTCCTCAATTTGGCATGCTCAATTCCCAATGCACTCTGATTCCTCATGGTGGTGCAGTTACTCTCCTCAGTCTGGGTGGCAGAGGACGAATCTCAGTTTCCTCCGCTTCTGAGACCGTCAGCCCGTGCATTTTATCACGTGGTTTGCTGAGCGCTATTCTGTGGAGACCTAGCGCGTGTGGAAGCTCACACTATTCACCGCGGCATCTACCCACCCTAGCAACTGGGCCAACTGGTTGCTTTGGAAGCCTGGCTGGAGTCACTCAGCACAACCTGGATTTGAACTCATGATTCCAGAGGTGGTAGTCAGTGCCTTTACTTTCTGAGCTACCTAAGCCCCCGCCACAACACTTTTTGTAAGATGGCCTGTTCAATAAAGATTCACAGTTTTTCCATATTTTACAATTTTACCATACATGCCTTTTTTAATGACAAATTTGAGTGTGCTTTGATGTACTTTTCATTTGTAAAATCCTTATCATTAGTGGTACTTTGAAAGTTTCCTTCGAAATGCATAAGTAGGGATTCTCCTTGGCACAGTTTGTTAAGAGTATCAGAATATTTTGTTAATGAGTGTCAAAATCTGTCTGTTAAACACATCATGGTGTAATATACACTATGATACAATGTGAAAATGTAGGTGTGATTACTTGCCATTTATAGTTCTTTAATATGGAAGTGTAAGCTTTGGGAATGTACCAAATTAATGGAAAGGAAATCGCATAGTGCTATAACAAACACTGCAGATTAATATTGCCTGTGTTGTTATAAAACATAAACAACAAATGCAGGTACAAAGCAGAGAGCTTCATGATCTTAACTGATGACAACATTCTTGCTCTGTAGGCAACAGCAAAAATTAAAGGATGCTTTTATGCCTCAACAAAGATGCTCAGCTTTAAGAGTGTCACCAACACAAATTAAAACTCTCCTGCTTGGCGAATTTGCATGCTCCCGTTTAGCAATATTCTCTCTCCACGCTCGCCAGATTGAATCAGCTTGCTGCTTTACTTGTTTTGATGTGTATGTGAAAAGAAAGAAAAAAAAACACTGTGCAAATCTTAAAGATGTAAAAGGAAGACTTTGATAATATCAGTGGTAGCAACCCCCCACCCCTTGTGTCAAGCCATGTCCTAGTTTGTAACCTAGCAACAATTAAGGAGTGAAATAAGTGAACATACTTGATTTTTCACCTCATGTGTATGAGTATGAGGCTGACATGAATGGGCATGATAACTTATAAACATGTTTATATTGAGTCAGTATGGTGGCATTGATGTGCAACAAATGTTTAGACCAATGTGACAGGCTTTCAGTGGTCAAACTAATAGCAATTCTCAAAGAGCTTGTTGGGGACCATTCTTTTGTCAGTACTGGACTGAATAAATTTTTCTTTTCTCCTGGATACTCTGGTTGCTGTGGCGACAGTCCCCACCTGAAGGAGTAAGAGTTCTTTTCCATTTTCAATTCCGCAGAGGGAGAATGCCATCGGCAGCCTGCAGGTTCAGCAAGGACACTGTTTGTGTTGCACAGGAGTTTTGAAATACCTCAGAGCAATGTGACAGGGCTTTTTTGCCCCCCTTTGTGCCTCAAGATCTGTTGCTATCATCGCAGTTAAAAGAGAATAGTGTCATTATTATTGATGGACCTTTACTGAAATATTGATGCCGCTGTCCTTTACCCAGGAGGATATTTTTGGCCTCAAAGAAAATTCGTATTCTCTCGGTTTTTCTATACTACAAATTGCATGTATGCAGTTTTAGTAATAATACACTGCATCCTTGGTTTAGGATTTTGTTGTTGTATGTTTTTAAATGGACATTTATGGTATTTTCTAGCTTCTTCCTTCCAAATGCTATTATTTCTTTTAAAAGGAAAGGATTTTGCTCTTTCAGAATATTTATAATGTTTAGAAGCATTCTAAATTCAGAAAGAAATTGATAATTACTCCTCCCAGAACGTTTGAACTTTGATTGAAGGAATTTAATCAATTTACTGTAATTACTTTTACATTTTCTTTTTACTTCTTAAAGGGATAGTTCACCCCAATATGGAAATTATGTATCATTGACCCTCATGAAGTTCCATACCTTTATGACTGTCTTTTTTCCATGGAACACAAAAGGAGATATTCAAAATTTAAGGCACAGCCTTAGTCACCACTCACTTTCATTATATGAAAGAAAGCTGCAATATAAGGGAATTTTGACCGGCTGACATTCTGCAGAAAGGCATACGGGTTTGGACAACATAAGGGTGAATATGAAAAAAACATGTATTTTTGGGTGATATCCAGTATTTTAGAAATATCTGTTCAGTCAGGGAATAATCATGTTGTATCTAGTCCTTTTTCTTTGTGTTTTAAATTTACTAGTCGTGAAACAGCTGCCACAGCGACCTGAGCCATGGCAAAAAACAAATCTAGCACTATTTGTATAATGATAACTACTGGTGGAACAATAATACAGTTGCAAACAGCCTCCCGGAGGACAAGTGTATGTTCGTATTTAATCCAATGAAGCGAGGGGGTGTCTGACAGTGACTTTAACCCGTTACAGATACCCAACTGAAAAAGGAATGAAATTATACAAAGATCTTTCCATCTAAACAGGACTAGAGGTACTCACTGTGTAAATTGGCTTGAGCCATCTAATGGTTTGCTCATCTAAACCTTATTTGGCTGCTTAATGTTTTTATGTGCACTTTCCCTCTAAGGTTTTTAATAATAAGATGTGCCTCAGAAACTGTAGCCTTTTATTTCTTTCCACAGTGTTATTTATTGAAGACAAGGGAAAGACAAAGGCTTTGTTTGGTAAATGTGCATTCATTTTTTGTTGCCAAATGATAAAGCGAGTTCTTTCCAATCTTGTGCTTTGATTAGCTAGTAGATCTGTGCTGACGCAGAACCTATTCACCCTTACTCTCTATAGCATTGAGTGGGCAATATGCTTAGGCATTATAGCTAGAAAAGTATGTCAGTATGTGGCAGGGCGGAGGGCGGGGCCGGGTCGTGATCCTACACACCTGGTCCCGTATTTGGCTAATCAAGCCTCCGTGAGGGATAATGGCCAACTGCAGAGGATTGTGCGGGAGAGAGAGATCGTTTACGGACATGTGCGTCATATGTGTGTGTTTGTCTTTTAGGATGTGTAGGATCACGACCCGACCCAGCCCCGCCCTCCGCCCTGCCACACAGTATTATTCAGCCTTTTGACGATATTCAAAATGTATTTCTCTAAATATCTCTGAAATAGCTTAAATTGGTGATTTGTTTTCTTTTTTTTTTTTCCCAGAGTAACCATCATTCCAACCAAACAACCATTGTACCAAGTAGATTCAGTTTGCCACACTGTTTTTCATTAACTGAACACAAGGAATTTATTTATATGCAACAGTATAACAGCACATAGCAGTAAACAGCAATATCTGCCTACATATACAGTACTTTTTCTAAATCAGTTTCATAAACGAAAAAATTCATGTAGATAATTGCGTAGATACGAGACCTGTACGTGGACTTATTTATGCGCTGATCATCTAATCAGCCAATCATTTGGCAGCAGTACTTAAAATCATGCAAATACTGGTCAGGAGCTTCAGTTAATGTTCACATCAACCATCAGAATGGGGGGGAAAATGTGGTCTTAGAGATTTCGACCATGGCATGATTGTTGATGCCAGATGGGCTGGTTTGAGTATTTCTGTAATTGATAATCTCCTGGGATTTTCACACACAACAGTCTTTAGAGTTTACTCAGAAATGTGCCAAAAACATCCAGTGAGTGGCAGTTCTGTGGACAGAAATGCCTTGTTGATGAGAGCGGTCAATAGAGAATGGCCAGACTGGTTCGAGCTGGCAGAAAGACTATGGTAACTCAGATAACCACTCTGTACAATTGTAGTGAGCAGAACAGCATCTCAGAATGCACAACACGTCGAACATTAAGGCGGATGGGCCACAACAGCAGAAGACCATGTTGGATAATCCTGAATGGCTGCATCACTGCCTGCTATGGCAACAGCACTTCCCTCAACTGCAAAGCCCTGCAAAGGGTGGTGCGAACTGCCAGACACCTCATCGGAAGTGAGCTTCCCTCCCTCCAGGACATATATACCAGTTGGTGTGTGAAAAAAGCTGGGAGGATTATCATAGACTCCAGCCACCCGAGCCATGGGCTGCTCTCACTGCTACCATCAGGTAGGCGGTATCGCAGCATCAGGACTCCACAAGCTGACTCCATGACAGCTTCTTCCCCCAAGCAATCAGACTTTTGAACTCTTGATCTCTCATGATCAAAATACATCAGCACTACACTTTATTAATTTTACACATGACTGTTATATTCTCTCTTAACAACACACTGGCAACTGACTCAACCGACAGCCTGAATGTCAATACAGCACAATACAACCTACTGTATATATTATATATACTATTTTTATTATATACTGTACATTGTATATTATAATTTGTATATTGTGTTTGTGTATATTATATATGTAAATTGTGTTGTGTAAATCTGATGTTTATTGTAAATTGGTATATGTCTCATCACTGTCATGACTGCTATGTTGCTCGGAACTCTACCCAAGACATTCCAACACTGTTACACTTGTGTATATGGTTGACAATAAAGGTATTCGATTTGATTTGGGTACTTTATTTGGACCATAGTGTTCCTAATAAAGTGCTTAGTAAGTGTATATGCCAATTCTATGATACGACAGTTGCTCAACCATATAAACAAAGCTCCTTTAGTATTAAAACTAAAAAGTACAGACCTTTCCTCATCAGAATGTGCAGATCTCTGTTTCCAACCAAGTTCTCATACTTTCTTAGTGCGAGCACACTTATGAGGAGATTGTGTGTGTTGGGTTTGTGTGAGTTATCTTAAAAGGGGAGGCAGCATTGCTCAGAAGCCTGTATTCAGGGACCGAGCCCTTTCCCTGCTGAGGAAATCTGCTCTGCATATATTATCATTGTGTATTTAGTGCCTCTGCTGTGCAGGTTGCTCTGCATATATTTGACGCAGCTTGCCTCCTTGATACTCATGTGAAAGTAAAGGCGAGATAATGATGAGCTTTTTATAGACGCACTGACACATATTGCTGTGTGAAGACATCACAACACTAAAACTCTGTTTTTAAAGATGCAGTCTTTGAACTTTAATAAGGGTTGAAAATTGAGAATTGGTACACATTAAGAATTGGTTCCATTTAAAAAAACAGTGGCACAGAATGTTTTTTCTTGATTTCAGTTCTATTTAATGGCTGTATTCTTGTTTTTATTGGTCAGTTTACTAAAGACTGAAAGCTTTATGCCGTCAGCCTCCTCCAACATTCAAAAGTCACTTGGGCAATCATCAATGGAGGCATCTGAGTTATGCACATTAGTACAGGGGGTCATCTGCGGCCCCCGACTGCTCCGATGCGGCCCACGAGATACATTAGAAATAGATCAGAATTAGGCCCGCTATGGAGAAATTATATGAAATTCATTTTCTAAGCACTGGATGTCACTATCACATGCAGCTGCTGTGTTCTGTGTCATCATCAGCTTCATCCACTGGCAGAGTTCAACAGGAGTTTGGAAGACTACCGAAAGTATGATGCATTTATTAAAGGATTGACATCAGGTTAGATACCTTACTCATGTATTTGTTCTTGTTCTTGTTAATATATCCTAATACCTCACATCAATACAACTGAGTAGAGCTGCTGTTGTGCGAGTGGCTGTACAGAGTTTGAGTGTGCACAGAGATGCACGAACCAGAACACTTCTAGAACGTCCGCTGTAGCTCAGGAAAGAATACTTTAATTAATTGTTTCGTTCTGCTATTTCGTAACAAGAAAAATTATTTACGGGCTTCCCAGTGCCACTTGAGTGAGGACATACTGAAAGGAGAGAGCACTCAAAACACTTGCACACCTGTGCCTGATGCGCATGCTCAGATTGCACATGCATGTCAACAAAATAAAATGAAGTGCGAGAATTTTGATCAAATTAAATTCATATTTTTAACGCAAGTAAAAACAGAACAGTTGTATAGCTATAAAGAATAATTCCTTGCATCACTTCATAAAGTAATCTTCATAAATGTAATCTGATTCTGATTATTGATAGGCGTCACACCCAACACTCATATAGAAGCAGATCTATATGTTCTTTGCTGTGCCACTGAATGGACATCAAAAAGATAAAAATGTGAATAAATGAGTGTAATATGTTGTATAAGATGCATCTTTTTTCCATTATAAGAGTTCTTTGTGAGTGATCATTTATTTACATATAGGGCCTACACAAGCATTCCATAGCACACAAATTATGATTAAAACTTGCATAATATTAAGCGTACAATATAACGTTTATGCATAGTGGCAATCTAGGATCTTCTAGCCATACATATATTTATTTTTTTTATCATTACAGTGATGCGGCCTGTGGCACTTTATTTTTTTCAGCATTTGGCCCCGACTGAACACATTTGGACACCCCTACATTAGGAGGTACTATAAATTGATTAAAACAACTGATAATTTGATCACTTTTGTTGTTATGCTCATTTGAACTCTCTGACGAGCTGCCACTGGTCACTAGTGTGGTCTGAATCATGAATGATTAACTCTTATGAGCTGGTTCTTTTCAATAAATTAAAAACACTTATGAGTCAGTAAGAATGGTTACTGAGTAAATCTGATTCAAGTCATTACTTTCAATTATATTATACTTTTTGGCAGCAAACTGGTAAGGCCAGTAAATGCAAAAATAATTGCATTTCTTGTTTCCAAATATTTCTTGCTGTAAGTACTAAAAGAAAACAGTTTTGAATAATTATGCAATCGGAGTCATTAAGAGTAAGCAGAATTGAATATAGAAAAACTAAATTCCTTGTGATTTCCAACCCTAAGCCTACTATTAAGGATGTTACATATAGTGGCCTTAAAAAGTATTTGGACACTTTAAAATGTATGAATGTAATTTCATTAGATAATTTAAACCAAGAGGCATTTATTTTATTGAAAGAAATCAAGAGCACACGTGTCAGCAAAAAATAAGTTTGTTAGGTTTTAAAATATAATCAACTGATAATTTTGTTTATAACTATAACAAAAGTATTTAGACACTTTCTGGTTGTCAAAAATGTTGAAATATGTCCATAGTTAATGTGATGGGGAAAATGGTGCCTGTACGGGGAAAAAAGAAAAGAAAAAAACGAAAATGAAAAAATGTTGTTCTTTCAATCTTATTTATAGTTGCTATATCCATAGCAACATAGTTGGAAAATGTTCATGTTTTGTGTGATCTGAAAGCAAAGAGTTCAATTCAATTCATACTGCTGATATAAAGTCTTGTAAACATTTTTACTTCACTATGGAACAAGCTAATGAATACTGAATAATATGCTGCCATCCAACCACTTCCAAAAAAGGCACGCAACACAATTACCTATAGTATGGTGACATCCTTATTGGTACTACTTTATATATACAGTACTGTGTAAAAATAAAAACGTTGCATAGTGAGGTCTTTAGTCTTCAAAGATAATACCATATATTGTTTTTATTGATCAGTTTAACATCATACAAATTCCAGTAAACAGCACCAATTCTAGATACACCTGGACACAGTTTTTCTTGGTTGTTG
The DNA here is from genome assembly GCF_025860055.1 of Xyrauchen texanus. Taxonomy (NCBI): domain Eukaryota; kingdom Metazoa; phylum Chordata; class Actinopteri; order Cypriniformes; family Catostomidae; genus Xyrauchen; species Xyrauchen texanus. The sequence goes on along the minus strand of NC_068309.1, from coordinate 22,905,043 downwards.
GCAGATAGGATGTTTCAAGCTTCTTGGAGAATTCACCACAGTTCTTCTATTTATTTAGGCTGTCTCAGTTGCTTCTGTCTCTTTATGTAGTCCCAGACCGACTCGATGTTTGGTGGGGGCTCTGTTGGGTCAATGCCATCTGTTGCAGGACTCCGTTTTTTTATTCTATTCTATTTGCAAAAGGAATAATTGAGAGTATAAAATGTATATTTCCTATTGACACACTAAAGCTGAAGATACAGTAAATAACCATCTTAAGACAAATGTTTTTGTGAAACATCTTATGTGCCCTAAGGCTTGCACAGTAGAGTACATACTCTATATTTGCTAGAAAAAATAAACCAGAGAAAAAAATAACTGGACATTCGTATACAGTTAGGTTATGAAAGAAATGTTCAACTGCATTTTATGACTGAAGTGATTTTTTTAATTAACAAGTTCAGTTGATATGAGCTGTATGAATTGGGTGTCTGTCTGTGTTCAGCATAAGCTGTGCACTTCCCAGGTTATTTTTTTCTGTCAATAACCAATGTTAGAGATGTCAACCTCACTCAATGACAAATGACAGAAAATAAAATATAGACCGCAGGAGAGTGGTCGCAGAGTGAGACAAAACTCCTGTTAAGTGATTGGATGAAAGAGAAAAAACAAACTGGTTTTCTATCAGAGGATGAAATCAGCAGAATTGACTTAACTGTTCTTTCAAAAATTATTCAATCCACTCCTGTCTTTGATTGTATATACAGTGCAGGGCATCGTTTCCAAATAACGATTGATCTTAGCGGTTAAAGGAATATTTCTGCCAAAAAAAAAAAAATCTGATAATTAACTCACCCTCAGGCCATCCAAAATTTATATAACCTTTCTTCATCAGAAAATGATTTAAGATTTTTAGGAAAGTATCCCAGGTTTTTAGCTTCATCCAGTGCAAGTGAATGCACATCACTTTTTTACAGTCCAAAAAGCATATTTAGGCAGGATCAAAGTAATCCACACGACTCCAGTTGATTAAGTAATGTCTTCTGAATTGAATCAATACGTTTGTGTCAAAAACAAATAGCTAATTAAAACCTTTTTAACTTTAAATCGACACTTCTACCAGCTCTGTTTAGTTGTTTGAATTGACCTAACTCACGTGAAGTACATTCCTCTGTGGTAAACAGAGTGTAACTTCTAAATTCTCACGTGAATGTGGCAATGTGATGACGTCACATGACAGTGACGTGAGGCATTCAGTGTTTATAAGAAGTGATTTTTTAAAGTTAATGAAGTTTTAATTAGCGATTCGTTTTTCACACAAACATATAGATTCACTTCAAAAGATATTACTTGATCGGCGGGAGTTGAGTGGATTATTTGATGCTGACTAAGTCTGTTTTTGGACTGTCAAAAATTGGTGTCCATTCACTTGCACTGGATGAAGTTAAAACCTGGGAAACTTTCCTATCCTATTACTTTGCATTCCCCAAAACTGCCCTTAACATTAACGAGTGAGGACACTCTTTAAGTGCTGCTGTCCGTGTGACAGTGCTGAAATATGACTGTACAGTGCTGCTCGTCATTGTAACTTCATTATATTTATGTGGAACTTTACAATAATTTATAATTTACCTCGCTAATATTTGTTTAAAATATTTTTCAAATATTTGACCTAATTAACTACATATTTAGATATTTGCTTGTGTAGAACGATCTATTTCTTTTACACAATCTGCTTCCATAATCAGGTGTCCATGTGTAATATTAGTTTTCACAAATTTCTCTCAATTTGAAAGCTTCCAGGATTAGTGAAGACAGCAGAGGTCATTTGTATGATCCTGCATTACAAGTATTCATTGAATATTATGAGGTTCACCGCGTTATCATGCAGCACAAAATAAGGAGGCGTTTAGAAGATGTGCTTAGGGACATTCACTAATGAAGCGGAGGTCTGCTATTTACTCACAAAATTGATAACAGTTCAGCAATGCTTTTTGTCATGCCACCACTTTGCTATTACCAACTAGTGCACACAAATAACTTTATTTGTTTACTAATTCATATATTCATCCATTTATATAGACTATCTATTTTATGCATTTCGTTATTATTATTATTATTATTATTATTATTATTATTAGACTTGTCTGTTAAAATAAAATATACAAAACATTGGTATCCTGACATTAACATTTTAGCATTAAGTGTAGCTATATGTATTTAAATTGTATCAGGTGTAATTTCGCATTTGTCCTGTAAGTGTCTGCATAAGTCTATCCGCTTCAGTGCTCTTTGCGCTGTACAAGTACTCCAGAGCACTCGTAAATCTACGAGCATTTTCAAGTACTACTTAAGTTACTATGCTTTTGGGAAACAGGCCGCAAAACTAAGATGAAATGGAAGATGGATTCTTTGATCTACTTACGCCTACGATGCTTTTGGATAACGAGACCCTGGACAATTTGAGTCACACCTGTGACTATATATGCCAATAACACCTTAGAGTAAGATTATATATGTTAATTTACATTAGTACATTAGTTTATGCAATAGTTTAATTTACATAAAGAAAAAAAAATAAAGCCAGAAAGTGTATAGTGTGATAAACAAAAACTGGACTGGAGCATAGATAAATCATGAAATGGAATGGATTAACTAACAAACTGTCATTCGTTTAGTTATTTTTAAGTGGTGGAATGTTATTTTGGATCATTCCAGCCCATTTATTTTATTCTGATTTGTTCTGCCCAGAACCATTTTCAATGTTGTCTACAAATATTTATTTTGTAGGTTGATATTTACCTGTCCAGCAATTGCTTTCTTTGTAACTTAAACATTTAAATATTTCCTTGGCAGTTAGAGAGTTTCCGAATGTTTCAAATTTCCCTTTGACTTGATTTCCAAATATCTACACAGCCAGGACAACAGCACCTTTCAGACAGATCAAATCACCCTTCCATTGTGTGGGGAGATTTTCAGGGACTTAACATTTCCTATTCCATTATTCTCTTTCACAGAGGTATTGCACTGTTGTGTTCTGTTGGATTTCATTACAAAGGAAGCAAGACACAGGCCTTTTTTTCCTCTTTAAAAATGTACCCAGGTCCCCTCTCTTTCTTTCTTGATCTCTGTCCATTTTTTTGTCTTTTGCTCTGGTGCATAGCTGCCTCTGAGTCATCAGGGCTCTATGTGCCTTCGACAGAGTCTCTCTCTCACAATTTCCTGGGGGCTACGTACCTGCATTTGAAACACTGCACTAAGTTAAATGAGAGAGAAAAAAGAGGAAGAGACAGGGAGAGTGAGATAGAGCTTAATGGAAATATTACGACACAGGTACCACACTAATGGAACTGGTGTTTCTAGAGAGAGAGAGAGACAGGGCAAAGGACAAATCAGACAGTCCTCTGTGGGTACCTGCACTTTTCTGTCTGTTTACAACAACCGTTTCCACAAGTCCAATGCCTAGTTCACTTTTTAGACACAGTTGGAATGCATGAAACGGTGACATACTTTTGAGATGGACTCCAGTATGGAGAAAATCACACAGTGGAGCCCAAAAACATAATTCAAATCTCTTATTCAGAGAAAGAGAAAGCAAAAAAATATATTAATAGCATTCCTGTGGTCATGGAAAACCTGGAAAATTAAGGGGGTTTGTTTTACTTGAGAAATGTCTTAAAATATCATATTTTGCTAGTTATGGTCAGCTCAAATGTATTGCGCTAACTAGAAATGTATCTATACAAAACATTTTTTTTAAATCCTTATATAGTTACCATGATCAACTGGAAAATTCATTGTAATTCATTGGACAAAAGTTGTGGGAAACCTGTATTATACTTACAACAGTGGTGACTGCTTTTAGACTACACAGGAAACACAGCTTCATTTACATTTTATAAGAAATGTGGCAATGATGAGTTTAATATACAGTATGTGAAAATAGTATGTAAAAATTAATTACATTTTATTATATATATAAATAATATTTTATTTTAATATTATAATATTTATTAATTTATTAATACATTATTAAATTACATATACATTTTTAAGCAATTCATGTAAACGCAAGAGGTATATTTCAAAGTCTGTTAGAAGTGCCATACTACAGTTGGTGATGCTTGACCTTGACCCATAATAGCCACATCAGTGTGATCAGCCCCCATTACCAAACATAAAGCTAAATTTTCATCAAAATCACACAATGCACACATGATATAAGGCACTTTCTATTTCCCATTTTTCATCATAAATGTATTGCTTTGCCATGGCGACACTGTTCAAAATATAAAAAAATTCATCACATCCCCTAAGAGGAGTATTTAAAAGTTCAGCACCTGCGATTTTCAGAAAATCTAAAATGTCAGACTTCACGTTGGGCAGAGCTAATGACTGTGAGTATGAAAGTTGTTTGGCTTGATGAGAACTATATATACCAATGTTGGTGACTTTAGGTGAAAATGGGGTGCTACAGAGTCCCCCTTATATGACCATATTCAAGGGGGCACTACAGAGGCATACAATTAAAAGAAATGATGAACAGTGCTTGACTAATCAACCAACAGCACGTTAGAAAAATTTGCCTTTAAAACTTACCAATGAAGTTAAACACGAGGGTCTGCAGTCAAGAGCGGTGACTTCGTGGTAACGTGGAAAATATATTATTATTATTATTATGCGCATGACATTCTCCACATCTCCATTGATTAACATTGAGGATGAAGGGCTAGCTCCATGCATAGCAAATGAGAATGATTAAATGGCTTTTACGCAACATACCTTAATAATAATATAATTTCTCAAAATAATATATATATATTCTTGTATAATGGACATAAAACATGTTTAAGTTGTGGAAAATATATTATTCTTAAAATAAATGTATGATGATGCCATGAAATTTGCACAAAAGCACCACCTCTGGTGGGGCTTAGCCCCACTTGCCCTAATGTAGAGACACGGCTGCTAATAATAATATTCCTTAGTAGAAAATTTGGGCCTCTGCACTTTCAGTGCTTGGGCCCTAAATATGGACTTAATTCTGTTGTGCATTAATTGCAACCCTGTTGAATGTCAGGTATATTTCTATGACAGTGACATGCTTCCTTTATACACATAGAAAATGTGGTTCTTGTCAGGATTTGGGTGTAAGCTTCATTAAATTATAGGGAATGTAAGTACTGTATTATTAATAATTTCCATCTACTGACACACAAATAATGGTTAGTGTTAACAGTGATTTATTGGAACATACTTCACTCCTACAGGTTGATTTTTATTTTGAAAAATTAAATTTGTTTATTGAAACACAACAAAATTAAACCAAATTTTTTCTAAATTCAAATTACATTCAAACAAAATGAAAATATAAACAGAATAATGAAGTGGTCTAAAATATACAGAATCAAAACATTTTACTCTCTCAAACTTCTTCCACCAGCCCGTTTTGCAGTGGCTTAATCACTTTACAGCAACGGGTGGAATAATACTAATACAAATTGGATCCTAAATATAATTGAAAATATAAACATAACAATAATAATTAAAAAAACATACCAAAAACTAAGGATAGTTTAACACAAATCTCATAAATATGTGTTTCATAAACGGCTTTCAGTGCATGTCAGGAACAACATTTTATGTTCCATCATATTTTCAGAGTTTGACACTTTATTACCATATTCTGGTGGAATCTCCAAAATGCTAATGCAGGAACTTTAGACTTTGCGTTTGCGTCTGCTTTTGAAAGTCTTGGCAATGACCTATTTCTCAGGAAAATAGCAAATTGCACTTCGCTTCACTTCATTAACATACATTACACTCCCACTTTGCTCACATACACCCTCAGATAGCGCAAACACTCCCACCGATGCCCGCTTGTGCTTTGCGCTGGCATGAAAATTGCACTTAGAGCTAGCGTTCTTATGAATATGTCATATGACGTTGTGCACTGTCATAACGTGTAGCGCTGCGCATTGCACACTCGTGAAAATAGAGCCTGTAAAGTCACCACTGTCAAGCGCAAAATGTTCGGTGACTGAGATTTATGTCAGCTTTCAAAATCAGATATTTTGCCTGTTATGTTGCAAAAACTGTTTGAGCTTAGTTCATTAAGAAATCTAATCATTTGAGTAGTAGTTTAAATAAACAACTTTTGGGAGCAACATTGTAGATAACAAAAGTCTTTGCTTCCCCATTTTCATTTCTTAGATGCATTTACCTCACTGGGTGAAAACATTTATTGACAGCACCTTGTGCATATTTCTATCCATGTGGCATTGAGTGCACTGCTGACTACAAATAGTCTAAAATCAGAATTAGAAATCACTCCAAATCTCAATCCACTACATTAGAGGTGTTGAGAGGTAAACACGGCTCACTGCAAGCATTGTTGCTCAACATGGAGCCAGAGTCCAATTCTATTTGAATGCATTTATTTTCAGACAGTGGCAGACCTCCCAGAGTGCATTGGGAGAGCCAGGTGGAACCCATAAGCCCTGTGACTAATGCAGCGACTGTTTGCAGCTACACTCGCATGCCAGCAGTTTCTACATGTCAGCTCTCGCACATTAGCTTTGCATATTTTATGGACTCCATTATTATTTCATACGTTTCCTTTTTATCTATCTGCTCCATGCACTGGGAAAAGATGAGATGATCTGCAAGTTCAACAGTCCTGGTCTACGTGGATATTAATTTATCCTGTTTGATTCTGTGGGCTCATTTAATATTCAATAAGCCAGATTCGTTCCATGCTCATTTGTGATTATTTTAAAGTGAAATGGAACCAAACACGGCCATTCTCTGCTTTAGTTGCTTTCATGTATTTGAACAGTTCATACTGTAGATAATAATTGTTTCTAATCAGTGGCGAATTCTCAGGGCCAGCAAAGCCTTCTCTGTTGGCATAACATGCCAAATAAAAAAATATTTTTCATCGTTTCATTCTCAATCACCTTTTTGCCTATGTATTTTTAAGTCAAGCCAAGTCAATTTTATTTGTATAGCGCCTTTCACAACACACATCGTTTCAAAGCAGCTTTACAGAAGATCAGGCATGTCTATAATGTCGATGAATCATCATTGTGTAATTTGATAAAATATGATTGTTTATCATGGTTAAAAATAAGTGTGACAGCGGGGGCGTGGTCAAGCGCCCGTCCGGGAGAGAAAAGCGGTAAGGGTGCTCACACCTGAGCTAAATTATGTCTAACACCTGTGTCTAATTGCAGTAAGCATGAGGAGAGCGGCATAAAAGAGCAGCAGCCACAGAGCCTAGGGAGAGAGTGCCTACACCCAGACCAGCAACTAGGAAGAAAGTGTGCTGTACAATTGTGTGTATTGTGTGTTAATTAAAGAACCTGACCTTGAAGCAGACGCTGGTTCGCGTGTCTTCCTTAGTGGAAAGCTCCACACTGCGGGAAGTCGGAGACCCGCACCACCGTCCCTATTTCCATCAGCGGACACTGATCCCGGAAGTGGTCCGGGTCTCCGCACCTCCAGCAGACCGGCCCAGGCGCCACGGCCGCACCCGTGCTGGCAGGCGCCCCCACCTGCGGAGGAGAGCGGCTGAAGGACGGGGAAGGGGTAGGCGGGTTCTCCCACGGCCGGGAAGTTGGTCTCATGAACTGATGCGGGGGGCAGGAACGGACCCTGGGGAGAGAGCAGAGCGAGTGGGAAGAGGGGAGGGGAGGAAAACAGGGGAAGACACAGGGGAAGGGGAGAGAGAGGGCTCATCCGCCCTTGGAATCGCCGCCATGTGGTCCTCCGCGTCGTCATCGGCTTCCTCCAGCGACGCCGGGCGGTGGCACTGGACCCACTCCGCCGTTTCCGGGCAAACGCTGGACAAACTGCTCCAGTACCACTTGATCGACGAGCTCCTCGACGTCGCGGTCCCCGCAAGCAGCCACCTCCGACAGGCATCACGGAGCCGCTGGGCGAACGCAAACGGGCGGTCGGATTTATCCAATTTCATGGCCCGGAAGAGCTGGCGACTTTCTTCCGGGGTCCGACCAACCCGCTGCAGGATGGCTCGCCTCAAGTCGGTATAGACCAGGAGACTTGTTGCCGGAAGTTGTTGTGCCGCGAGTTGTGCTTCCCCGGACAAGAGAGGGACGAGGCGGGCTGCCCACTGGTCGCGTGGCCAACCCCAAATTTCCGCCGTGCGCTCAAAGAGGTCCAGGAATGCCTCCGGATCATCTGCCGGCCCCATCTTCTGTAGCGCGGGTGGGGGCAGTGTGGAGCTTTCCACTAAGGAAGACACGCGAACCAGCGTCTGCTTCAAGGTCAGGTTCTTTAATTAACACACTATACACACAATACACACAATTGTACAGCACACTTTCTTCCTAGTTGCTGGTCTGGGTGTAGGCACTCTCTCCCTAGGCTCTGTGGCTGCTGCTCTTTTATGCCGCTCTCCTCATGCTTACTGCAATTAGACACAGGTGTTAGACATAATTTAGCTCAGGTGTGAGCGCCCTTACCGCTTTTCTCTCCCGGACGGGCGCTTGACCACACCCCCGCTGCCACAATAAGTAATTCAATAATAATTGTATTTATAACCCCAGTGAGCAAGCTGAAAGCGACTGTTGCAAGGAACACAAAACTCCACAAGATGTTGATTTAATGGAGAAAAATACCTTTGGAGAAACCAGACTCACTGTGGGGGCCAGTTCCCCTCTGACTAACATCATGAATATAATGTAAATATTTCTTATGTATAGTGCAAGTCATGGTTTAAAATTATTAAACCAAGTAAGTGGTAATGGTCAGTGTTTAAACATCGATTTTGTTTGAACTGTAAGATTAATGGCTAATGTCTTTGAAGTCCATCCTGGATTAACTGCAGAAGTTCACATAAGTGTGATTGTCCTTGTTAATTGGCTGATGAAGGCTTTTGTTGGCAATTGTTAGTCTATGTATTCCATTTCAAGATCGTAGATCGTAGAGGTGATGCAGGCAGAGATCAGGGATGTAAAATGCAGTTCAACCTGGCCGGTAATTTCGGTGAGGTTCGGTGTGGTCCATCCTAAATCCAAGGTTCAGACAATGGCATATGAAGTATCCCATGTCTTATGGTTGGAGTTGGAATCAGTTAATCCTCTGAAGTCCATCATAATAGACTGAAGTTATGTTTGGCTGGCACCAGCTGCATTTAGTCATCATCATTCAGCGACACGTAGCAGTGAAGTCCAACACTAGACAGGAATAGAGCTGAGGTCAATAGTTCTGTTGACCTCAGGACAGGAGTCCCGAAGTTGAGACAGGGAAACAAATAAAATAATATAAGCATAGATGACATTCAGTTTATTGTAGAGTTATAGATCATGATCAATGTTTATGGTTTCTGGTTCCGGCAGACTAAACTAAAGCAAACTGTGGTTTGAAGGATAAATTAGATGTATGCCTGGCTAAATAGATGAGTCTTAAGTCTAGACTTAAACCGACTGTGTGTGTCTGCATCTCGAACAGTGTTTGGGAGACTATTCCATAGTTTAGGAGCCAAATATGAAAAGGATCTTCCTCCTTTTTTGGATTTTGATATTCTAGGAACTATTAACAGGCCAGAATTTTGCAATCGTAATGAACATGATGTATTATAGCGTGGTAGAAGGTCACTTAAGTACTGCGGAGCTAGACCATTCAAAGCTTTGTTTGTAGTTAACCAAATTTTTTAATTAATAGTAAATTTAACAGGTAGCCAATGTAACGATGATAAAATGGGGCTAATATGATCATATTTCTTGGTTCTTGTTAGCACTCTGGCTGCTGCATTTTGAACCAATTGAAGTTTATTTATTGATCTTGCTGGACATCCTCCCAGTAATGCTTTACAATAATCTAGTCTTGAGGTCATGAACGCATGAATTAGTTTTTCAGCATCAGCAACAGAGAGCATGTGCCTTAATTTAGCAATATTTCTTATGTGGAAGAATGCTGTTCTACAAACATTTGTAATTTGATTTTCAAAGGACAGATTGGTATAAAATATAACACCTAAGTTATTCGCTGTTGAAGATGATGTAACAGTACACCCATCGAGAGTGAAATTATATTTTAGCGGCTTATTTTTAGAGATTTTTGGTCCAATAATTAGTACCTCTGTATTGTCAGAATTTAATAGAAGGAAATTTCTGGCCATCCAATCTTTTATTTCATTGATACACTACTAATTTGGAGAATTGTGAAATCTCATCAGGTTTTGAAGAAATATAAAGTTGTGTATCGTTGGCATAGCAGTGGAATTCCACGATTCCTGATAATATCTCCCAGGGGAAGCATATACATGGAGAAAAGCAGAGGCCTTAAAACTGATTTTTAATCGCTTTCCACTCTTAATTAATCTACAAACAAATAGAGAAAAATGAAAAGTTTATCCAGTCAGAATTTATTCCTTGATGCTTACAAGTGTGACAACAATTTTACAAATCGCATGCCCGAAGCAGCACGTGAGTCTGAGCTCCACCCTGTCAGGCCTTCAGAATTTCTGCAGAATCCTTCAACAGTGCAAATGAATGAACAACTGTCAGATTCATCAGCCAATCAGATTGATTTATTTGTTCCTGGGGTGTGTGATCTTTAGGAAATGTCCTGGTCAATGCCTTCTAGCTGGCCTTGTGTGACGCAATCACGCTTTAAGTGACGTAATTTGAAAGTGAAGAGCGCGAGATCTTGCTGACAAGTGGGATGTCATCACTGCTGGTATTGCCGTTAAGATTGAGATCCTTATGGATTTACAAACCTGAGATGTTCTACATGACCGTGTGATTGATACATTTTTTAAACAGGAAAGGAGGACTGATTTTCACTTCAAGCTAGTTGGTAATTGCTTTTTACATTGTTATAGCAACATCAGGAGTTTCTAAGTGTAAAGTAAGCTGCTGGAGCATTCAGTTGTCGGATCAACTTGGAAAGTTGGATTCTACAACTTCCTACTTCGAAAAGTGCAATGAAATGCAAAGTCAGAATTACAGCTTGTAGGCTGTTGCAGAAATTCTCAACTCTGATTTTGCCGAGATGCTGGGGAATGATGTCACACAAACATGTTGACACTCGGGGAGATATAAAAAGTAAGTGATGAACAGTCACTTTATTAAGTAATGTTGATTAATGGGTTTGTTTCCACATTAAATGATATTAAAACTTATTTAACAAATACCTGCAGAAACAGGTGTATAAAACATTATAATCTCTTTTGATAATTGTACACCTGAAGCGCAAATGTTAGTGCTGCTGCATTGTTTATCAGTTGGGTTACTAGGAGACATTTCTAATGAGAGTCAAACCCCTGCTAAGCGAACGGAAGTGTTGCAGTTTTGTTTCCTTAATCGTCATCTTCCAAATATTGGGAAATGGAGTGCATTAATGGTTGGAGATATCAAGTAGGAATATCCCACATCCAACTTAAATGGAACGCAGCATAACCGTGTACCCTGAAGAAACAAAATTTAACGCAAGCAATATTTAAATTGCAAATATTATTATTATTAATTAATATATATATATATATATATATATATATATATATATATATATATATATATCCAGGTATTATAGACCTCCTTGGTAGATTCATATAAAAAATTATGATTTTTGAATGTCTGTTCGGGAGATGTTCATTTCATAAAACAGTCATGCAGCAGTTAAAATTATTCTTGCTTGAGCATTAAGTGTCGTTTCAAGTTTTTGCTTTCATGAGTGGATGTATTTATAAAATGTCGGGTAGTGTTATTATTTAGCTGCGACATAATGTATGATTCCCAAAAGGCATAGGTTGTCTTTTTCATTGTGAAACTGTGTTTTATTAATGGCATGAATCACACTGAAGGCCTAGACTATACATTTTAATGTTGTAGAACATGTTAAGAATTTCACTGTGTTAATGGTTTTGAAAGGCATCTAAAAATGTGACAACCTAAACATGTAGATTGCTGTTGAAATGTCCACATTGAAAAACTAATTTTCAAAACCTAATTTAAAAATGGAAATTAACAAAATTTTAGGATTAAAACAAATCAATCAAATTAAACAAAGAAACACGAAAAATTTATTACATTTTTGTTGTGATTTGTAGTTACAAAAACATCATTATATTTTTGATATTGACCATGTTAACTCCTTTGTATAAAAGGATTTTATTGCTTCCATTAAATCATACAAGATGCTCTTTGGAACATTCTCAAATCATGCTGGGATAACAGATCATCAGGTGTTGCACAAACTTGTGAATTCCATGCAGCACTAGAGCCGCTTTCATTAGAGCAAAAGTGGGACATACTAAATACGAAGAAATTCTAAAATTGTTTGCACTAAAATTGTTATGCTGAAAATATAATTTGTAGGGTGGAAATGCTAAATAGTATTTTTAGTAATTAAGTAGTATTTTAAGTAATTTTACATGTTAACTCAAACTTTAAATGGCACTGTACAGTATACTCTGAGTATCTAACTGAGATGTAGTGTATGTACTGGTGTTTTATTTCACCTAAGTGTAACCTAGAAGAGAATTACATTTCTGAGGTTAGCCTTCATAAATAGAAAACAGCTGTGGTGAGGACCTTCTACAAGACAATTACCAGAGACATAACATCAAATAATCCTTTAGTGGAGATTCCTCAGCATTTTCTCCTCTTTCAACACTGCAAATGGGATTTAGAATGGTCCTAGTGACCATGTGCCATGTTTCAGCACCCTACTTGCAGACAGCTCCTGTCAAGATAGGGAAATGTTAACTCGAGACACAATCTCAGTTTCCTGCCTTGTACTTCTCTCTATCACCATCTCACTCTCTCTCTCTCTCTCTCTCTCTCTCTCTCTCTCTCTCTCTCTCTCTCTCTCTCTTTCTCTCTCCCCCAATCTCATTGTTGCCAGCTGTCTTCTACTCTCTCTCCCTCTCTCGTTTCCGCTTCCCTCACTCCATTTTCTCTTATGCACTATGAGTTCCCTAGAGTGCCATTTTCTCTCTTCCAAGCTGTTCCTACAAGCCACAGATGTACCTGCCTGGGCCTAACCCTAGTCCAGGCTGTCAGGTTGCATTAACTGCCATTCGTTCAGTGGTGGCAGCTCCCACACCCCTACTCCTTCCAATACGTTTTAGCAACTTCTACAGTTTTGTTCCCTGTGACACAGGCATGCCGAGACATCATGAATAGCATGCAAGAATCACCATTAATTAGATTCTAGACTTCTCCATGGGCCAGCAAATAGATGACAGGAAATATATTTTAGATCATAAAAGTCAGATTTAACCCTTATATTCTGTTTAAATTCACCTTCTGTTATTTATATATGAAGTCCCAGAGAATTTTTTCCCCCTTCAGATTATTATTGTTTTTATATAATTTGTATATGTTCCATCTAATCAAAACCCACCAAACTTAAATTATTAAAGATTTATTGTTTTTTTTTTACCACGAAGTAGGTATAATTTTTTTTTAAAGTTCACTGTTATCCATTATTGTAACATTACTTCTGTTTGGGCTCAATTTGACCCCCCAAAACATTAGAAAGTAAACAACTTGCAGACATTTACGGCTACGGTGTGTATACTAATTGAGAATATCTTAACCAACCAGCCTGATCTAAGGAAAATTTGGTGACAGTGGCAACATTTTTGCTAAATTACATTACATGGTTCATTACACTTTTCGTGGCAGTTCCAGCTCTAAAAGCAAGTTAAATATTCTCCCAAACAGATTTTTAAGGTAGATCAAGTTTAAAATGAACAAAATATACCTCCCCAACCCAAACCTAAAACCTATACCTGACCAATAGTGTCGTGAACAGCAAATATGATTTGAAAACACAATTGCTAAGGCATTCATTTTGAAGTGCTTCTTTAACGATTTAGACTCCTGTGTTGACCTACGTGCTTTTCAGGATTTGTACCCCAGTCTTTGACATAACATGTGTGACACTCTATAAGTGTGTTAAACTACCATACAAATTGATCATGTTATAGGCTTGTAAATTTACTTCCATCCATCCATCCATCGTCAACCGCTTATCCTGTGTACAGGGTCGTGGGGGGCTTGAGCCTATCCCAGCTAACATTGGGCGAAAGGCGGGGGACACCCTGGACAGGTCGCCAGTCTGTAAATGTACTTAATTTAATAAAATTGTTAAAATGTAGTCATGAGCAATGTTAAAAGTGTTTTTAGGTCATAAGATAGCATTGTGGGTGGAACAGAGCAAAAAGTGTGTTTATGAACTGAAAATTGTGTGAATTGTGTAATTTCTGCACTACTTTTGACACCAAATGGAATTACAAAAATAAAGTTATTTTTTAAACAACTTTGCTAACACACCTTAGACTCATCACGCATGTTGCATTCTCTGATTCCCTATGAATAAATAAGCCATTCTTAATAAAAGGTGATAAACATTAACATCATAATAAACAAGACCACTATATTATAGTGTTGCTATCCAATGAAAAACACACTCAACTTTTGGGAATTTTGTCTTTTTACCATTGACAGAATGCACAGAATAACCTCTTACTAATGTTTGAATTGTGCATGATTACTAATGAAAAGATGTTTAATCAGACTGTCTGTTTAACAAGTATCTTGTAAGATTGTTTGTGAGAAAAATACATTTTCCATGATGGTATATTAGCGACTTGTGCAGCAATCTCGTTATTGGTGCTTCCGTCTCCCCGAGTGATCTCATTGGTGGTGGTGGTTATGTGGTGTGTCTTCCACCTTGGAAATATGATGGCAATGTTAACTCTGGTTCTCTATGTCTTTTAGCAAGTATTCAAATTTTGGCTTTAACATCTTTAGGCGAAGCTAAATGCGTACACTTCTGCCATCGTTGTTCATTTTCCTCCATCTGAACAGCTAGTTCTATCAGAAAAGATTTGGGATTAATGGGATTAATGTGTAGAGATATTATATCATTTGGCGTGAATCCTGTCCTACGGATCAGCACATGGATAATTGCTTGAACCATCAGATCCTGCCGGATGACAGCAGGGGAGCGGAGTTTACGCCCACACAGGACGGGACCTAAACTTATAGTGATGCGGTAGAGGGGGGTGAAAACAATGGAAGTATGCCAACAATGAGAGACAGCTGAGCAGGCTCGTAAAACGGAGGCTGTATTGTGATTGGATGAGATGCCTGATAAAATGAATTCTCTCTTTGGTGTGTGGTATTGTAACACATCCAACTGTGAGACTTCAAAGGAAGGCACACTCTTGTCTATTTCCCACCTTGAGGCTTTTTTCTGGTCACTGGCTCCTCTTTAGGAATATTGGCACCACACAACATGGACATTCTTTTACAATTAACAGAGTGGCACTTCTTCCAGGCTAACATGGTATTATTTGCATGTGTTTTGGATGTGATCACAGTACAATCCTTTCCCCTTCCCAATCTTTGCTCTCTAGCTGGCTTGCCTTTTTGTTCTCGAGGGGAGGGGGTATCTGAGTCAGGCAAGGGGGGAGGGAAAAAAAGAGAGCCTGGAACTGGGTGGCATACTGAAGTGCCTTTTCGCAGTGCGTAGAAGAAACAAAGAACAAGAGACCTGCAGCTGCAGTCAGCCTCTAGGGGGCCAGCCAAGAGAAAGAGTAGATCCCCATCGATAATGAGAAAAGTATGAAAGAGTAAGTGGGTTTAAAGGAGAAGCCTGCATAAAGTTGAAGCTCAGATACTGTCAACAATGCAAAGCGAAATGATTAATTGGGATGGGATGCACAGGTCATGTTGGCCCCAGTATGTGGTTGTGATATATCAGAAGTCAGCTCTAGTCTATGATAGTCCTAAAAATTTTGATTGACAGTTTGCAGATACCCATCTGTCACACTTTGCCAGAGAGAAGAAATCAGGTGCCCACACCTTCAGATTTTCTTTTTCTTGTTGTTTAGTGAAATAGCGTGGGTGAAAGACAGGCAACAAGCTGGAGGGAAAGGGAGACAAATGGACTGAAGGGGTATAGGAGAGGTGGGTTTTGTGTATGATACAGGTAAGAATCAGCAGGTACCCGGTATGAAACTATAATTATGCCTGGGTTGTGATGCGATAATATTGTGATTCTACATGTTTAGTGCATTGTGATTCAAAACTGTGATGTATTACAATCTTTTACTCATTAATATTCATTGGACTTTGGTGCTTTTCACAACAACTGCTGAACTTTCTATATTAATTCATCATAGAGCCATAAAAGTAGCGCTAAATATCGGCAGGTCAGTATGAGTAAAATTAAACAAATAAATTGTGGAAAACCGTACCTTGGTTCCAGCACATTGAAAGTAGCACAAAAACCCTTCCAATCTAGTTTTATGGAGGATGTCTACAGACATCATAAACAAGTTATAGACTTATATTCTTCACTCATTTTGAGTTTGCATTTCGGTCGAAAAGAAGCCTATTTCGTCTTCTCTCACACTTGCCCTTGAGTGCAGCTCCATTTCTTTTCTTTCCCAAAAATGAAGGATATTGTTTCCCAAAAATTTTAATTGTATCATAATTTAATCACTCTTGTATTGTTCCAAACCCAAATGACTTTTCTTTTTCTGTGGAACACAAAAGGATATGAATGGGAAATAAATGCAGTGAAAGTGAATCGTGACTGAGACAAACATTCAAAACAATCAGAGTAAATCATAATTTTAAGATATTTCAGCTCTGTAGGTCCATAAAATGCAAGTGAATGGTGGTCAGAACTTTGAAGTTCCAAAAAAGTACATAAAGGCAGCATGAACATCTCCAGTGGTTAAATCTATTTCTTCAGAAGCTGTATGATAGGTATGGGTGAGAAAATGTTTTCAGTCTTTTTGTTTTTTGCTATAAATCAAATTTTTCACATTCTTCTACTTTTGTTTTTGCCGATTAACATTATTTGTGCATACAAAGTGCAACTACTGGGCAGGGAGGAGAATTTATAGTAAAATAGGACTTAAATATTGACATGTTTCTCACCTACACCTATAGAATCACTGTCACACCTAAAGTCATGGATTTAACCACTGGAGCATACAGATTAATTTTATGCTGCCTTTATATGCTTTTTGGACCTTTAAAATTCTGGTCACCATTCACTTGCATTGTATAGACATTGTATGGCGATATTCTTCTAAAAATCTTCATTTGTGTTCTGCAGAAGAAAGGAAGTCATACACATCTGAGATGGCATGAGTAAATGATGTGAGAATTTTCATTTTGGGATGAACTATCCCTTAGTAAGAACTTCAGATAATTTTCCCCATCTCTAATATATGACATCAATTTGAGGTCATGAGCACTTAAGCTACTGTACATCAAAACTTCAACTCACCACCCATCTCTGTAGCTCCAGCACTTGGACTATGATGGTCTCAAGTCAGTGTCACTAAGAATCTCACTTCTTAGCAAATTGCATTAACTCGCTGCATGCATTAACAGATCAAGCGAGAGAGGGGCTGTGTGCTGTTCTCACAACTGGGGAGGTGATCTAAACACTGTCAGTCACCAGGGATTTTTCCTTCTAAATGACATCTAGACTCCATCAGGCGTCCCTCATTATCCTCAGCTGTCAGTCAGAGGCTTAATGAAATCCGTCCTTGGACTGCTTCTGAATACAATACAGGAATGATTAATCTACAGCGAGGTTAGGAGAGATGTATGGGCAGAATATTGAGGAGGTCATGACCCATATTTAACGTGCTGCAAAATGTTATACTTAATGTGAATTTAGCCTTAAATGCGGTGATGTACGGACTTCGCTACACTTCAAAACTGTAGGTGAAGAGCAAGCGGTGTTGAAGAACCTTTATCACTTTCTCCGATTAACCTCCTCTTCACTCTTTGCCCCTGTCTGGGGATGTTCGCACAGGAGACATTCTTATGCTTGGAACAAAACACATATTTTTTTGCAGGTTTCTTGTTGACTCAGCATCTTAAAAATGTAGTGATGCTAATAAAAAAAAGCAAAATGTTGTACAGCAGTCAAGTATGTCTGTCGAAGACAATTCTGTGGTAAAAAACATGAAAAAAAAAACAACAAAACACGTCCTGTGTGAACCACCTCTCTGGCTGCAGGGCGAGAGAAAATTAAACGTGAACTCAAACAGCCAATCTGGCCTGTCAGGGTTCAGTTGATTCTATTTTTACACAGCCTCTGTGTTTTTCTCCTACAAAATATCTGCAAGACAGCCTGCATTGCTACTGCTTAGTGGAAATGGAATGTATCTTTTACATGTCATATTTTATATGTCATATTTGATGTGTTTCGCTGAAATAATAACAGTCTCCTCCAGACAACATTTAAAATCTCTCCCCACCGAAAGGAAGAGCATGTGACAAATGGTGACAGTCATCTCCCTTTTTTTGTGTGGTTTTTGACAATGCAGGTTATGTAGGATGGGCAATGCACAGGTTATCCAGCAAGGACAGCTGACTTTATGACACAGCTTGAGCGGAATAGGTTTCCCTGCATGGCTTTCTTTACAAATGCATTCTCGAATTGTCAAGCTGTGAGTCAAGAGAAAAGAGTTGACAGTAAAGTAACATTAATAATATGGATGATTACAAAACTGGCATCCAGCGGAAGCTCCCTCAGATGTGCATAGCAAATAATTCAAACAATATGGCTGACAGGAGGGCCAGTTAAAGGGATAGAAATTATTCATTCAATTAAATCATTATTTACTCACTCTCACATTTCAGACATGTATGACTCAGTCACCTTCTTTTTTCTATGCAATGAAAGTGAATGGTGACTGAGGCTGTCATTCAGTTTAATATCTCCTCTTGTGTTTTCTACAGAAAAAGCAAGTCATACAGGTTTGAAACAACATGAGGGTGAGTAAATCACAACAGAATTAGCATTTTTGGGTGAACTATCCCTTTAATAATTTATGCAACTCAAATAATTCAATAAATCTTCCAAACTATGTAAAGTCTGTTTTTCAGTCGCACTTGAAATGCGTTCTGTCCACTGTAATGCATTTGGCATGCTCTCACCGAATTCTGACTGGAAGAGAAGAGCATCCTGCTTCCAGTGCGATTCCATTTCAATTGAGGAGAAGGGTTGAGGAGAATACAAATGTTTGAGCACAGTCTGGGCTTCCTAATCTCTCTCAGACAGACTCCATGGCATCACACTGCCAGCATGCCCTTCTCCTCCACACACATAAACCAGACATACACTACCTCAACACTTAGCACTGCTAATTTGTGCCCTAATTCCAACCTGGTCTTATAGAAACATTTCTTTGGCTTGTTTTATGCATCATTCCAGTTTCCAGGTGAAACGAACATTAGAGGTGGTACAACAACAATGACTTACATTGACTTTCACACAAATCACAAGTTAAACAACAGATTATCACTTCTTAAACACTTCTTTTTGTCCTGTTCCTAACACAATGCTATCTTAGGACATCTAAACACTTACAATAGCGCATGTCCTGTATGGGCGATGCATTTCAATGTTTTCATTACATAACCAACTACTTTTATAAACTTGTTCGTGCATGATAACATTTTGCGGTAGCTTAACTGACAGAGCATTTCACTTGCATTGCACAGGACAGGGTTACAAAACCTGTAGAGAACGCATTTCCAGACATGAGCCAAAAGTGTCAGAAAAGCACCACTAAATGATGTGGTTGCTATAGCAATTGAATTTTTCATGTCACATTTGCTTTTTTATGACACTTTTGGTTAGGTTTAGGTTTAAGGTTTAGGGTAGGGAGGTAGCTCTCCCCCGGAAGAATGCGTGATCTTGTCACCAGTTGTCATGTGACTTGCTCTGCATGCGCAGAAAAATGACATCTTTGCAACACTCATTGCACAACGTGCATGCGGTAATGGTAGGCTACAGTAATGTTAGTGTGGCCTGGGTGAACAAATTGGGCAAAAGGTTTTTAAATAAATAATTATAAATAAATAATAGATGGAATTTCACACCTTACCCTGAAGAATGGCGATTACCACAATTAAAAGCTGTCTTAAAAATGGCATCATTCCAGATTTATGTATCATGATTATGCATTACAAATTAATTCACAATATGTTTTTTAGGCTGCAAAAGCAAGAGTTCCCATTTGTTTATACGACTACTCAGGCTTTCAATTGCAAAAGATATGCAAATGAAGTGTACAGTACCTTATCATTGTCTTTTGCTCTGTCAAACAAGGATGTGTGTGTTAAGTTTGTTTCAAACCTCACTTGATTGAGTGCTCGTTTGTTGCTTATGCTTCAGGCTTGTGCAAAAGAAATATACATATGTGAAATAAATAATATGAGATGGGAAAAAGCAAGACAATTTCATGCTTTTAGGATGTTCAATGTAATGAAATGTTTCTTGTAAAAAAAAATAATGATTATTATTTTGTCAGAATACATGGTTGTTTTTTAATGTCCGTCAATGGGAAAACATGCCCTTGAGAATAGGAGGGTGAAGTCTCTGCATCTACCAACAGGGCTAATGGAGAAAACCCAGTTTAAAACATTAGCATTAGCATTAACCTTAAAAGCCTAATTTCTTTGGGTGAACATTTAACTCGCATTTAGCATTGCTCAGTGGACATTACACCTCGGAACTGCCACAATACGAGCCACGTAAAATAATTTAGCAAAATGTTGCCACGTGTTGGTAATTTTAATGAGATCAGGCAACCCAATTCATGTATGCACTGCTCAAACTACATGCATACTTAGGAAGTGATAAAATCACTCTGGATAGACAGTAGCTTCTGTTTCCGTGAGTTCACCCATCTGCTGTTGCAGGCTTTTTGGAAGAAGCAGGTTGCTGATATTTGATTTTCCTCAAAAAGTCGAATGTTCCACTTTCATGCATTTGGGTACGATAGACTGGAGAGGAGAAGAAATATAGAGCTCTACTAAATGAGAATAGATTTTTTTACCAATCTTCCAAAAATGTAATGAGCATTTTGTAAATTAATCATTTGAGATTGCAACCCACTAAAATAAGTTGTCTGGTTAAGTGACGTTGGAGATATTGCTGAGCCACATAGATGAGGGTTTTTGTTTTGGATTTGGGGTATTGCATTTTCCTTTTCTTTTAGGTGCTCACGCCATCACAGCTCTTTTCAGAACTGATAGAGCTTTGTTTTTTGTTAACATGTTTGTACCCATTATGAATAACTGGATTACATCAATTGATCTAAAGAGCTCGGTAATTTATGCTCTGATTGCCTGATTTAAATCAGCCTCAACCTAAATGCCTTTATATGAAAACAAACCACTCAGCAGGCACAGTAACAACTTGTGGTTACTTTAGCCAAACAGCTAATGTACACGTTGCTTGACTAACCATCTTTGTGGTTTAGACCATCTAGTAGGGTAAATATGGATGTTTTTTCATTCAAAAAGGGCTACGGGGCAATAGTGCTGTTGTCATGCACTGCTTATGTTTTTGTGGCAGGCCTCTCCGCTTCATTTTATTTCTGGATGAGCAGTGTCCAAAACACACTTCCTGCACTAGATAGTGTCTATTGTTGCTAAATGTTACATTATATGTGGACACCCAAACACCACACCAATATGTGCTTGTTGAGCATTTAATTTCAAAACCATTGGCATTTATATGGAGTTGGTCCTCTTACAACTTCCACTCTTTCAGGAAGGCTTCCCACTAGATGTTGGAACATGGATGACTGGTGTTGAGCGATAGGGCCTGGCTCGCAGTCGGCGTTCCAAGTCATCCCAAGGGTGTTCAGGTCTCGGCTTTGTGCAGTCCAGTCTAATTCTTCTACATTAGACTGGGTAAACAATTTCTTTATGGACCTCGCTTTGTGGATGGGGCATTTTCATCCTGGAGCAGATAATAGTTCTTGCTAAACTGTTGTGACAAAGTTGGAAGCACAATTCTCTACAATGTCATCGTATGTCTTAGCATTGAGATTTGTCTTCACTCGAATAACTGGAATAGCAAACCCATTAATCCAAAGAGGGTGTCCACATATTTTTGTCCATTTTGTACTGTATATGGTGCAGCTAGTCATGCTTGCCAAAATAGACTTATAGGAAGGGTTAGAGAGAAAATAAGAGAGAAGGAGAAATGGGAGGATGGGGAGCATATGAGTCGACGCTCTGCAGGAGGAAAGGATGACCTACTTCGATCGTAATCGATTGGGCCTGAGCTCAGCGTGAGCAAATGCAGGGCAGACTGAATCATGTCCCAGCAGTGCTCCTTCAAAAAAGACAAGGTCAAAGTCTCAGCTGTCCCCATCACTCTCTCTTTCTCTCTCTCTCTCAGTTTCTATAGCTCTTTATAACCCACTCAATCGCTCATTTTCTCTTTCTTTCTCCTTTACATTCTTGGTGAACCTGAATATGCTCAGATCCCTCTTAGACCTGTTTTACATTGCATGTACAAATGGTGCAAAAGCAAAATACCATAACTACAACAGCAGGTCTTGCTTTGTTTCTTTCAGTAGGGCTGTTCTAATATGATCAATCGCAATATTTTTTCTCACAGTATTGTATCATTACTTTAGATGCCTGTATTGGTATTTTTATTGATCAATTTGTGTATTCATATCATGTCTTTCAATTCAATAATGAAGAAGCAGATGGACTTAAGAAGCACAAATTCTCAACCGTCCATTGTATCAGCTGCTTAAATAGTCAGGATTCAGGAAAGTGATGGTTGTGTGCCTGTCACTGTGTGTGAAACTTGCATCAAACCTATTTTGCTCCAATATTTTATGTTTCTCCATAAAAGTCTATACTGCAAAAAATACTGTGTTGATAAATAGGTTAATAGTGCATAATAGTACTTAAGTTCAGTGTGTAATACTGAAAATATGCTAAAAAATTAAACACTATTTTGTATGTGGTGTAAAACCTGCCTTAGAGGAAGTGTCTTTGTGAACATATTGTCCTCTGGGCGAAGGGGCCAAATGTCCGCATAACTTAACACATGGTGTTGGAAAAGACCTACTGTGAGAGTTCATCTAAAAGCTAGAGCACAAATCCAAGTCTCCACCCTTCATGCTTGCTTCTCAGTGGGACCTTGTATGTTCTTTGTCAGCATTGCTCAACATCATCTAAAAAAAAACAAAAACAAAGAATGCTGTGAATCCATATATCAGTCCTGCATTGCAACTGCAGTCTATTCTGTCAAGATCTCATGTGCAATATGGCATGTTTTTAAAACTGGGTCTTTGCCATGTCTCAGTTTAAAACACTTACAGCAACTAGAACATAGTGTGCCAGTTTCACGGGTTGTTCTGCCAGGCCAAACTGGACATATGGAATGGGACAGATGCCACCGAGCAAGCCATAGGTTAAGTGTGCTAAAGCTGTCTTGGTTCCAAATCATAAGCACAGACAGGGTATTCATTAACCTATGCATACACTTTATTGGTAATCAACCAAAAAGAGTGTATCCTTTAGGCTGATGAAGGCAGTCATTTCCAGCATCAGAATAGACTAACATACACACCTGTCTCCAAATTGATGATAATGCCAAGGAATGAAGGCAATCTTGCACTGAAAAGAGCCTTGGCAGGTGTTTTGTGAAGAAGTGGCACTTAAATGATGTCAAAATTTCAGGAGGTATTCAAAAGAAGTGACAAAAGCCAAAGATGCACAGAAGCCTTGAAATGCACAATACAGTTTTCACTTTATGGTACTGCTTAAAGAGAGTGTCGTATGCATGTGTAACAGTTAACAAGGATGGGCAAGGTGGTGGCAGGAACTGGCTGAACAGTAAACAAAGTTTAATGGTAAAACTCAACTTAAAACAACATAAAACAAACATGAACACAGACACACACACAACGCGGCCGCATGCGTTTCTCTCTCTTGCTCTCGAACTGGCACCTCTAGCTCATCTTTATCCCCCACCTGGCTGATTAGCCCAATTCAGGGCCGGCCGTGTGTCCTCACGGCCCTGTCCTCGTGTCCTCACGGCCACGCCCTCCTCCTCATCACACTCCTCCATCGCCTGACTCAGGTTGGGGGAAATCCCCGGGATGATGCACTATCCTCTCTTTCTGGAGGGGGATGTTGCCATGCTGGCAGGTCTTCCCGCCTTTCTAGAGCCCTGGAAGAGACGAGGGTATGGAAAGGGGAGAGGGAAAGAGCGAGGCAGAGTGACAGAGAGAGAGAAGAGAGAAAAACTTGCTTGTATGTTCCCGGACACACTATCGCCCAGTCCTCAATCACTACTACATCATCGGTGAACAGTAGCGGTTCCTCCGGCTCTCGGCGGCCGGCTGAGAACCCTCCGTTCCCAGGCAGATGACAGCGGCTGCTCACCTGGCGGATGGCAGCGGCGAGGACTCCTAGACAGTGCTTCCCTACTCCCAACAGGGTTTCAGCACCACTGTAACAGTTGTAACAGCCGTGTGTGTGTCTCTCTCTCTTTCTCGAACTGGCACCTCCGGCTCGTCTTTATCCCCCTCCCGGCTGATTAGCCCAATTCAGGACCAGCGGTGTGTCATCACGGCCCAGCCCCGCTCTCTTCGTCACAGCATGTAAAGACAGCAAAAAGCACTCTTATGATGAAGTACAGGATGTTTTGTATCACACAATGAATGTTCCTCCATAGTAGATACGTCAAACGTTGAAATACATTTCCTTCAACTCAACCACAGCTTTTTTTAAACATTGCCATTGTCGACCTTAAGGTGGCACCCTGTTATATAATCAACATAGATTGTCAGATAAAACAAATATGCCAAAGAAACTTAATCAATGTATAGGATTCTTGTTCATTATTTTATTGATCCCAGAGGATACATCCAAACATTTATTATGAAGAACAAAAACGGACACAAATGGGACTGGCGTGAAGTCAGCCCCTTCAAACCCTTTCAGAGAAAACGCTCTTTCCCCCATTTATTTAAAAATGCATGTGCATTAAATAAATAAATAAAAACAAAAACAACTTAATGTAGTCCATAAATATCTTTGCATTTTTCTTGGTGTAAGCGGTCAATGGCAGCCATCTATTGACTTCTCACTCTTTTGCTCTATGTTACTGTGTCCCCCTTCACAGGATATTTTAACGTTCTGTAAAAGTTTAAAGGTTCTGTAATTCATTTGTTTTAGCAGAGTGACTGCAACTCTGACGAATCAAATGCATTATTTTCACCTTGGGGTTTGGACGTCCACAATCTACACCTTCAGAGCTCAGATGAGAAGGTGTTTTGAACACAAGTCAAAAAAGTTTCCCAGTAGCTGTTTGTGTCTCTACCTGAGGCTGTGATGAAAAGTAGGGCATGTCCAGCAACAGGCAGAGCAAACAGTCTTAAATCCATGGATGATTTACAGCGAATAATCTGAATGACATTTTCTTCAAACAAACTGTCAATTTGACAACTTTCCTGATGTTGAGAGATAATCTCACAACAGCGAGCAACATAAAAAACCTGCTTTTACATAAGATTTGAAATGATTGGATTATTCTCCACTTTTGAAGTCAAAACATAAACAATAATGCGCACAACACTTTAGATAAGCATATTGGTAAGAATGCCAGTAAAGGTGTTTACATTCAATGCAAAATCGGATTGATGGCCAAAAGTCTACGTGTGCAGATAGTTTTTTGCTTAAAAAATGTTTAAGCTTACCCTATGAAGAAATGTTGTGTAAGGCATTTACTTGACTATACAAGTTGTCGGCTTCTTAAGCATAATCAGGGTGCGATTGTCCATGTAAATGCACTCACTGTTGGCATCCCTTCTGAAAATCTAGAACAGGCACATGTGATATTATTGGGGGATTTTTATCAGGAGAAACTTTTGAGGAGCATAAGACTTCAGCAAAGGTCTACATTTGCACTCTGCTTTCTCATTGCTGTCTAGGAGAAACAATTCATATATTAAAGAGGTCTCACGTGGGATTTCTCTATCCATTTATAGAACAACAATATTCCACTCTGGACTATACTATATGCCATGTTTCCTGTAAAAGGAAACAGTCAAGCAGTCCTCGTGGAAAACTTCAATCTCTTCTCGACAAGCTGTCTGTTCCTTTCCGGCGATGGGGAAAACCCCTGCTGCTTCCCATTGCACTGTGAAGGGCCCAATAGGAGTGGTGTTAATTGCTGCTTGTGCAGAGGGGGCTCAAAAGCTGTCAGCCAGTGGTTGCTGAGCATACAGTGAGTTTAGTTCAGAACCAAACCTCTAGCTCTCAGCTTCTCGCTCATTAGTGCTACTCTATTTGATGTGCTCTTACACCTCATCTGTAGAAGAGATGGCAGAGGAGCAACCATATGCTTTTACTATGGATGGCGTGGGCCCCCAAATGGGCTTGTTCTTATGACACACTCTGTTCTGAAGTGCATCCCCCCTGTCCATTACATTACCAGAATGATATTACCCGGCCATTATGGCAGCCATTCAGGGTGCATTTTTTAGATAGATTTATGCTTGGTAATGTTTCACTAAGACTGTGTCTCTCAACTGGTTTTGCTTCAGGACCAAGATTTTACATTTGACATCAAGTGGTAACCCAAGTGACCGATGAATTTGTGCCAAAGTACAAAAGGATTTGTTATAATACACAGCCTTTGAAGTCAACAACAAAAAAACATTTGTTTTCTCCCCCCTAGAAGTTGATTAACATAGTAATTTTTCTATCGTGCTTATGCACAATTATTTGAATTTTAACTTTTGTAATATTCTCTTGCTGTCCATGGTCCTGTCTGAACAGACCTGCAGCCAATTTGGGTCCCGGAGAACTACTGCTCTCAGATAAAGAGGTTTCACATTATGAAGCAGTTCTGCTGAGCTCCAGCTCATAAACGACTTGCATCTGAAGGCATACTGATGTATTACTTCATTTCAAGCTAACTGATGAGTGGCCAGGTTTTCTGTCATTGTTTGTTTGGAAATAGCTGCTTCTACCTAGACTTTGGCTTAATTAATAGCTGGAATTCACAGTCAATTGCAAATCAATGGGAGTAATTACATTTCTGGAGTCACAGTTGCAGTGTTTTAATGTTTTGCTCTGCCTGCTCTGGGAGATTTTAGCTTATCTAGCAACTAAATATTCAGTTAAAAGAATAAACTGGATTCAATCTGCAGTATTTGTGACATAATATTGATTACCACAAAAATTCATTTTGAGTAACCCCCTCCACTTACAATGAGTGTTGGTCCATTGTTTTTTTACAACTCACTGTTTCAAAAGTATAGCCAGAAGACATGAACAATATGTGTGTTAATATGATTTTAGTGTACTAAAATTACTTTAAATCGAATTAACAAAATTATAGAGTAATGCTAATTGCAATACTGACTTATTTGTCTCTAATATTTCATTGGCTAGATATTGGTCTTTGTGAGTGCAATTTCTATAACCTGATTTTCCAAAATCCTTATCTAGTCATTACAAATGACTGAAAAAGAACTGGAAATATCATGGAAGTTAATTGGCCAAAAGCTGTGGGCATCCTGACATCAGTGAACATGGAGGGACTGTGGATGGTACACTCAACACAGGGATCACTGAATCCTCATTAGTTTGCAAAAAAATTCAGATAAATGCATTCACAATGCATCAAGAAGCTTTGCTATGTCAGAGAGGGTTTCCCAGATGTCAGAAGGAGAGCTGTTCAGCCTCTTGAACACTCAAATCAATGCTCCCTGCCTCTTATTCTTCTCCCTCTGTTCCTCCTTCCAACATCTGGGAAACTCCCATTCCAGTCTGACTAGTGAAGAGCTTGTTTTAATAAGTAGCTTTTTGGAGAACAGGGAACATGTGCAGTGGAATTTAACTGTCATATCTGCAGCTCTGGCATCTGTGGAAAGAGCACATTATCAGGGCTGTGCTGAGGCATAAACAGCGTATTTCCAGCACCTGCTCTACTAAACAGTGGGAGATCTGCTCTAATGAGGGTACACTGCCCATTAAATTCTCTCAGTGACACTCATGGAGATGATTTGCATACAGTATGTCATTGTGGTCAATGACTTGACTTTTGATTCAGGGCCCATCAGTTCATGGCATGGCCTTTTCTTTGCATATGTTTTTTTTTTTTTCTTTTTTTCTGCAAAGCACTTTTTTTGCTCTTTTAAAAGTCAGGCTTCTAGAAGAGCTGAGTTAAAGGTGAAGTGTATAATGTATTCAATATTAAAATACTGTAACAATTCCTGCTTCATTGCAACTATGTGTAAGCCATTTGTAGGTTGATTTCACCTAGAAGTGGAAAACTTTGTCTCTGTGATATTTTCAAAACATTGCTCTGTTTGTATGAGCATTCCGACCAGACTGACACAACAGCATTGGGTCAACCCAGTGGTGTGAGTTTGGGGCTGCTCTGTCTGTTTGTTAAACCAATTGCAGATAGAGGGTCTATTCGGAAAGCGATTGAAAAACAATTAGTGTGTTTAAATGCACAGCAATACAAAAATAGGTTATTAAAATAAAACATGTTTATATGGGATTTAAAATTATTGGATTATTCTTTGATTTCAATGTCAAAATAAACAGGCATGTGTACAATAATTGCGCACAATGTAAACTATGTACAAAATTGTACTCACCCATCACAAAATGGCAACTCGTGGGATTATCTTTTTGCAACAACCAATAGCAGATGGGGGAATTGTTTGAAAAGATAGTGATACAGATATTACACAGTTTTAAGCTTTTATTTCAGAAATGTCATGGTATTGTAATACATTGAAACATGACTGCCCAGATAGTAATAATTATGTCTGTAGGTTATAATAAGTGATTTGTAATGGCTGGTGTTTTTCCTCTAGCCATATCATGAAATATAGTGAACATTGATAGACATTTGCCTTTCAATGAGCAGGACACTTCTGGTAATCGAAATGGTTACATAGTTATTGTAGCCAGAGCTGATCTACTGCAGTAGCTGTAAATGTGCAAAATCCATCATGAAATTGATTTTAACGCCATTCCATGGAAGATAAATGAATTAATTTGACAAAAAGCTTTGGAAGAAACAGGATAATGTACAATGAGCAGAAGTCAACATAAGTCCCCTTAGGGTGATTAAGAACTCAACATTTTATGTCTATAGCACATTTCCCTATTCAGGTATATTTTGCAACAATGGGACTTCTCATTAAACACTGTTCCTTACAAAGCATTCATCCGCATCAATCCTTTGGATTGGAGTTGCCCTCTTAAATAAAACAAGTAAAAAACATGCCATTGTGCTGGGAATAACTGGCTTCTTCGACATTTGATGGATGCTTCGTTTTCACTGCTGACCTTTTAGTCAATTAGCTTTGGCTGAGATTTTCAGTAATTAACAAGCTGATTCTTTCCCAAGCGTTTCTCGAAAATAATTTTCTGCAAGTAATTAAAGGGGAGCCAGCAGGTTTAAGCCCCTGCCTTTTTTTCAGGTAGTAATTATTTGTCATCTGCTTGTGACCTGTTATGTTATAATAATACTTATATATGGATAAGCCAAGCTGTATTCTTTGGAAAAATCTAAGGTTTTGCTGCTCAGATCACTTAGGGTTACAGTTATTGTTAGCTTAACTGTTTTACTGTATGCTTTTTTTTTTTTTTTTTTAAATGGTTCCCATTTCTGCTTTAATTAAAAGCCCAGAGCATTTATCTGAGTGAATTGAATTGACAAGAGGTGAGCTGAATTATATTAGGTGCATGTGAGTGTGTGTGTGTGTGTGTGTGTGTGTGTGTGTGTGTGTGTGTGTGTGTGTGTGTGTGTGTGTGTGAGCGTGTATTTATCACTTTGTGGGGACCAAATGTCCCCATAAGGATAGTAAAACCCGAAATGTTTGACCTTGTGGGGACATTTTGTTGGTCCCCATGAGGAAAACAGCTTATAAATCATACTAAATTATGTTTTTTGAAAATGTAAAAATGCAGAAAGTTTTCTGTGAGGGTTAGGTTTAGGGGTAGGGTTAGGTTTAGGGGATAGAATATAAAGTTTATACAGTATAAAAACCATTATGTCTATGGAAAGTCCCCATAAAACATGGAAACACAACATGTGTGTGTGTGTGTGTGTGTGTGTGTGTGTGTGTGTGTGTGTGTGTGTGTGTGTGTGTGTGTGTGTGTGTGTGTGTGTGTTATTTCTTTATTTTGACTGTGTATGTGGTCTTGCAGTGATGCACATGTGTGGAAGAAAATGGCCCTGCTCTAATTCCTTCACACCGATGATCACACACTTCAGTGCATGACTGCATCTTGAAGTTGACCATAATCAATTACTTAAGTGGGCTCTGTACACTCTTGCAGTTGTGCTTTCATTGGTTAGGCCTTGTTTGACTAATGCCATATGCTTACATTGATGTAAATCTATTTTAAAGTAACCACACCCACTGACATACCCACACATACACAAATAAAGGGCACTAATATCATCCATAGATCCATTTACACAAAGATGATGGAGTCAAGGGTATTTACTGTACATATTAGTTTAGCTATAACAAAGCAGACCTGACTGCAGTAGCATAAACATTTAAAATCAAAGTGGCTCCCAAACAAGCTGAGCTGCATTCTCTGCGCTCTTTAAAAAGCTTTTAGTTATACCTCCCAGTAGTAATATCATTGGATGAAATAAGACTAAGCAAAGCAGAACTGCAGCTCATTCATTGCCAGAGACTATATGACAGAGCTCTTAAACTAGGTACAGTTTCTATAATAGTAGTGCTCTGTACTTTTCTGTCCCGATATTTCCCATTAAAACAGAACGTTTATGACAGGAAATATCGAAGGGCTCTTGCCTTCAGTAGCTTTAGTTACATCACAGCCATGAACTAAGATTTGCTTCTTTCTAGTCAGTAGCTTGTGGTATTAGTGATAGGGACTTTGTAATTCTAAGAGCATTTGATTGTACAAAAATTTGTGTAGGGCAGGATGAAGATAAAATTGGTCTGTACTATTTGAATACCACACAAAAAAAGTTACAATAGGGCACTTAAAATGGAAGTGAATGAGGATTGTCCATAAATGTTCAAATACACACTGTTACAGAAGTATAGGCACAAAAGGTAAGGATTGTATGTTTTAACATGATTTTAGTGTGAAAAATGTTCTCACCTTACCTGCGTAAAGTATCTCCAATGTTACAACCCTGTAATCTGGTTAATGCTTTAAGACTGCTAAATCTCTGAGTATTAAACATTACAATTATATTAACATGTTAAAGTGGCCATACATTTGAAACAGTATGTATTTTAATGTTTATGGACTTGCCCCATTCACTTACTATGTAAACCTATGCAGTACTTCTTACTATAACAACAATTTTTTATTTATTTTTTTTAAATGGGGAAAGTCTAAATAAGTCAAACATTATGCCACAAATGCTGACTGTTTTGGTGCAAATAAACTTCACTAACATTATCTGTGGAACTCAGGGAAGATAATAAAAAATATTAAATATAGCATTTCATGCCATTTTTTATGTTAATTTCAACTTTTAGGAGTACTTTTGCATATAGATTACTATAGCCAAATAACTCCAGTTTTGATGTCATGTCATCTTTAAACCTGAAATCTAGGTGTAACATATTCACAGGATGGGCAAGGAGGAGGCGGGAACTGGCTAAACATTCCACATAAACATTTAATGCCACAAACATAACATAAACTGCTTTTCAACATAAACAAAAGAAAGATGCACACACATAATATGTCCATCTCTCGCTCGAACTGGTGTCCCGGCTGCTCCTTAACTCTCTCCCACTGAATAGTCAATTCAGCGTCATCACTGCCCGGCCACGCCCTCCTCCTCATCACACTCCTCCATCGCCAGATTTTTTTGCCAGAGGTTTCGCCCTTTTGGCTATCCTTCCTCTGGCCGGCCTCCTGGGAAACAGTGAGAGATGAGGGGAAAGAGCAAGCGGGAGCGAGAGAGAGAGAGAGAGAGAGAAAAAAATTCCAAATGCCGCAACCAATGGCACTGGACAGCGCCTCCTGGCAGACGGCAGTGAGCTCCTCCGCCCCCTGGGATTCTCCATCCCCTGGCGAATGGCAGCAGGCACCCCCTGCTTCCTGGCACACCACTTCAGTACCACTGTACCATACCTCCTCTGTATTGCGACCCTTCAACAGCGGCTCTCCGACAGCGCATCCCTCCTCCTTTCTGGATTTCGGCACCAATGTAATGAGTAAAGGATGGGCAAGGAGGAGGCGGTACCCAGCAGAACAGTCAACATAACTTTAATTACATAACTGAACTTAAACAAACATCAGCTGCCGCAGCTCTCTCTCTCGAACTGGCGTCCCTGGCTTCTCTTTATCCCTCTCCCGGCTGATTGGGCTGATTCAGCGCCGGGCGTCCATCGTTACAGCCCAGCCACACCCTCCTCCTCGTCACACTAGGTTTATATTAACCAAAGGCCGATGAAAGCTACTGGAGAGCAGACTTCCCCATTGACCTTCATCTTCACTAAGGCCTTGATGTTTGGTTGGCTGTGAGAGGAATATAAATGCAGCATTTTTGAAGCAACTGCTACAAGTGCTAATTTCAGTCCCTCTACATACACCCCACCTGCTCGTACAGAATCTGTATTATGCAGACATCATGCCGCTGCTCAAATCCTGAATCAGGCTCAGTCAAACGTTCCAAAAACCTGGTCAGACTAACATTCTGTCAGCCCCCACTCTCCTTCACCCCCTTCTCCTCCATTAAGTAGTGCTGAAGGCTCTGTAATGCCTCTACATCCCACTAGAGACTGCAGAAGTGAGATTGAGCTTGTTGGGGAAGGATCGTTTTGTATTCTAATCCAGGTCTGTTATTTATCAAGGGAAACAGGGAGGAGGGGCGGTGGTATTGGATGATGTTGGAGCAGGTAGCCATGCATTCCCACTCTCTCACTGTCTCTCGCACTTTATGTTTATGTTTATCTGGGCAGGGTTGAATCAGCGAAAGAGAAAAATAACCCACACTTGTTGTAATATGAAAGAAAGAATGCATTGATATGTTGCATGTGTCTTCTTCTAGCTACGCTTCCAAGGTTGTATTTTATATTTCAGTGTGTTAAAATGTGTAGTGTGTATTGATCATGTTCAGGCAGTATTGATCTGTATTCTGAAGTAGACCTTCTTTTAGAAAGCATCCCATAATGAACATTGCCGGCCATCCCTTTCTTCAGCCTCATTTGCATTATTTAATGCATAAATCCTATTTGAGAATGCATGTCCTTTTTTTGGTCACAGCCTTGCCTGTCACCAAATAATGCATTTTTAGTAGAATAGTAGAGGCTCATTTACACTATGTGAAGAGACTGATTTTGGCAAAATTGCTTGATTCATTATACAGATCACGGCAGTACTAAGCTAAAAGAGAGTTACATTTTCTCAAGCAGATGAGGTTTTGAGGGTTAAAGCTCAAAATGATTTACTGACCTTCACTCAGGACTGGGGTACGAGTGAACAGGTGAGCCATCTGACACTATTGGTTATGTTTAGGGTAGGGAGGTAGGTTTTATTGATTTAAAACTCGATAGATCATTAACTGTTAAAAAAAATATATAAATTTCACATTTTCAATCTCACATTTTTCATCTCACATTTGCTTTTATGACACTCGGTTAGGTTTAGATTCAAGGTTTAAGAAATAAAAATGAAAGTTCTGTCATCATTTACTCACCTCATGCCATCCCAGATGTGTATGACTTTCTTTCTTCTGTGGAACACAAATTAATATTTTTAGAAGAATATCTCAGCTCTGTTTATCCTTACAATGCAAGTGAATGGTGATCAGACCTTTTGAAGCTCCAAAAATCACATAAAGGCCACATTAATGTAATCAATATGACTCAATATTTAATTCCTTTTTGACCATACATTTTTACTTTCACATTTTAAAATGGACCACTTGCATTTTAAGGACCAGCAGAGCTGAAATAATATTCTAAAAATCTTCATTTGTGTTTTGCACATCTTGGATGGCATGTGTCACGATGTGGGAAATCAGGAGAAGGCAGACAGAAGGTAGGATCCAAACGCGGCTTTATTGAAACAATAAATAAACAAAACACTGGAACAGAGGAAAGGTCCACAATGGGAAAACCGAGACAGAACCTTGGAAGGACACGGGGACATCAACAGGGGGAACAGGAACCACGAACGAGGGAGTAGTCACAGGGAACTCGGGCTGGAAACAGGGAGCTAACAAATACATCCATAAACGAACAACGACCGACAGAGACTGAACAAACAGACAGGGTTAAATACATGGGCATGGGACAAAGGGGCCAATGAACAAACAGAACTCAAAACAAGATAACAAGGTGATAGACAGAAACCAATGGTAAATTAACGAGGGCAGGTGAAAACAATGAACTGAGAACACGAAAGCTAACAAAGACTGCGGAGCTACAAAAGTGACAAACAAAGGGCAAAAGTGAAACAAGACAAGGTAATAGACGAAACTACAAAGGACTACAAAAACCAAAACAGGAAACAGGAACTAAACTTCAACATAAAAGCACAAAACAAAAGACAACAGTGAACATGACAGAACCCCCCCTCAAAGGATCGGATTCCAGACGATCCTAAAAAAATAAATGGCAAAAAAAAACACAAGAAACAAAGTGAGGGCACCAGGGGCAAACAGACAGACCAAAGGGGGCACAAGGGGCAATCAGGCAGTCCGAGGAGGCAAAAGGGGCAAATAGGTAGTCCACGGGGGCAAAAAGGGAAATGAGACAGTCCACGGGGGCACAAAGGGCAGACAGGCAGACCAGGGAGGCCGAGAGGGCAGGTAAGCAGTCTCTGGGGGTGTGTGCAGGGAACCAGGTCGGGTGGCTTGGGGGGGCGTCCACCGGGTAGGGACAGGTTTAGGTGGTCTGGGAGATGGCCGCAGAGCAGGGGCCGGTTCAGGGGGCCTGGGAGGTGGCCACAGGACAGAGGCCGGTTTAGATGGCCCGGGAGCTGGCCACTTGGCAAGGGCCAGTTCAGGGGACCTGGGAGGTGACCACAAGACAGGGACAGGTCTAGGAGGCCTGGGAGGTGGCCATCGGACAGGGACAGGTCCAGGAGGCCTGGGAGGCAGCCTCAGGACAGGGACAGGTCCCGGAGGCGGAGCTGAGAGGGGCTCTGGAGACGAAGCTGTGGGAGGCTCAGGAGGCAGAGCCAAGGGAGTCGGCACCATGGAAAGCTCTGGAGGCTCAGGAGGCGGAGCCGAGGGAGGCAGAACCATGGAAAGCTCTGGAGGATCAGGGGGCAGAGCCGTGGGAGGCTCAGGAGGCTCAGGGGGCGAAGACGAGGGAGGCTCGGGAGGCTCTGGAGGCGGAGCCGTAGGAGGTGGCGCCATAGGAGGCTCTAGAGGCGGAGACCTGGAAGGCTCTGGAGGTGGAGCCGAGGGAGGCCGAGGAAGGCTCAGGAGGTGGAGCCGAGGAAGGCTCTGGAGGCGGAGACCTGGAAGGCTCTGGAGGCGGAGCCGAGGGGGGCTTGGGAGGTGGAGTCGTAGGAGGCTCGGGAGGCGGAGCCGTAGGAGGCTCGGGAGTCTTGGGAGGCGGAGCTGTAGGAGGCTCTGGGGGCGGAGCCGTAGGAGGCTCAGGAGGTGGAGCCGAAGGAGGCTCGGGGAGAAGAGCCGTAGGGCGCTCTAGAGGCGGAGCCCTAGAAGGCTCTGAAGTCTCTGGGAGCAGAGCCGTAGGAGGCTCGGGAGGCGAGGCCGAAGGAGGCTCGGGAGGCGGAGCCCTGGAAGGCTCTGGAGTCTCTGGGAGCAGAGCCGTAGGAGGCTCGGGAGGCGAGGCCGAAGGAGGCTCGGGAGGCGGAGCCCTGGAAGGCTCTGGAGTCTCTGGGGGCAGAGCCGTAGGAGGCTCTGGAGGCGGAGCCATAGGAGGCTCTGGAGGCGGATCCCTGGAAGGCTTGAGAGGCGGAGCCCTGGAAGACTCGAGTGACTTGAGGGGCGGAGCCCTGAGAGGCTCGAGAGGCGGAGTCCTGGAAGGCTCGAGAGGCGGAGCCTGGAAGGCTCGAGAGGCTTGAGAGGCAGACCCTGGGAGGCTCGAGAGGCTTGAGAGGCGGAGCCCTGGGAGGCTCGAGAGGAGGAGCCCTGGAAGGCTCGAGAGACTTGAGAGGCGGAGTCCTGGAAGACTCGGGAGGCGGAGCTCTGGGAAGCTCAAGAGGAGCCCTGGAAGACTCGGTAGGCGGAGCTCTGGAAAGCTCGGAAGCAGAGCTCTGGAAAGCTCGGGAGGCTCGGAAGGCGGAGCTCTGGACAACTCGGGAGGCGGAGCTCTGGACAACTCGGGAGGCGGAGCTCTGGACTGCTCGGGAGACTTGGAAGGCGGAGCTCTGGAAAGCTCGGAAGGCGGAGCTCTGGAAAGCTCGGGAGGCGTTGGCGCTTGGACGGTCGAGGATACAGGCGCTGGCTCAGGGATGGTCGAGGCTACAGGCGCTGGCTCGCTCACCGTGGCTGATGAGGACTCAGGCTCGCTCACCGTGACATGCGTGGGCTCTGGCTCGCTCACAGTGACATGCGTGGTCTCTGGCTCGCAGACCGGGGCAGGCGCGGGCCGGGAGGCGGAAGCCCGTCTTCTCCTCCTCCTCCTCTGGGCAGACGAAGATGGACGCGCTGGTTCGTGGGGGGCGACTGGCGTAGGGATGGGTTCGCTGACAGGTGGAACTGGCGTGACGGGAAGAGCCAAGGGCGAGTTGAAGGTCGCCACTGCGGGAGGTGAGGTAGGGTTCTCCTCTGTCACGTCCACTGTGAGTGACGAGCCGCTGACCAGCAGAGCCTCTTCCACCATCTCCTGCAAAGTCCAGCCGAGCGTCGCTGGTGGCAACCGCTCCCTTAGTGAGGCATTCAGATTTCCCCGAAAGAAAGATGCCAGGATTGAGTCCGGGAAGTCGGAAACAAACGCCAGCTCGAGGAAGTCCTGGATGTGGTCTTCAATCGGTCGGTCCCCTTGCTTCAAGCAGAGCAGCTGGTAGTTGGCCTGTTGGACCGCTGGATCCATTGTAATGGTCGGTCGTTCTGTCACGATGTGGGAAATCAGGAGAAGGCAGACAGAAGGTAGGATCCAAACGCGGCTTTATTGAAACAATAAATAAACAAAACACTGGAACAAAGGAAAGGTCCACAATGGGAAAACTGAGACAGAACCTTGGAAGGACACGGGGACATCAACAGGGGGAACAGGAACCACGAACGAGGGAGTAGTCACAGGGAACTCGGGCTGGAAACAGGGAGCTAACAAATACATCCATAAACAAACAACGACCGACAGAGACTGAACAAACAGACAGGGTTAAATACATGGGCATGGGACAAAGGGGCCAATGAACAAACAGAACTCAAAACAAGATAACAAGGTGATAGACAGAAACCAATGGTAAATTAACGAGGGCAGGTGAAAACAATGAACTGAGAACATGAAAGCTAACAAAGACTGCGGAGCTACAAAAGGGACAAAAGTGAAAACTAAGGAGTTACAAAAGTGACAAAAATGACAAACAAAGGGCAACAGTGAAACAAGACAAGGTAATAGATGAAACTACAAAGGACTACAAAAACCAAAACAGGAAACAGGAACTAAACTTCAACATAAAATCACAAAACAAAAGACAACAGTGAACATGACAGCATGAGGGTAAGTAAATAATTAGAGAATTTTCATTTTTGTGTGAACTATCTTTAAATCAACAAACCTTACCTCCCTACCCTAAATCTTAAACTTAAACCTAACCATTAGTGTCTTAAAAATAAATGTGAGATGAAAAACAGGTGAGATTTTAATTTTTTTGACAATTAATGCTTTATCGAGTTTTAAATCAACAAAACCAACCTCCCTAACCTAAATCTTAAACCTAAACGTAAC
Source organism: Xyrauchen texanus (assembly GCF_025860055.1). NCBI lineage: Eukaryota > Metazoa > Chordata > Actinopteri > Cypriniformes > Catostomidae > Xyrauchen > Xyrauchen texanus. The sequence continues at coordinate 22,867,371 of NC_068309.1, read as the reverse complement.
CAATAGTGTCAGATGGCTCACGTGATGACTTGTACCCTGGTCCTTTGCATTACAAGTGTAACACTATCTGATGTGCTACCAAGCAATTTGATTTCTGATGAACAAGCTTATAAATGTAGTTGGTTATGAAATGCAAACTTGAAAGTTTATGTCCCTTATAAGTCATTCACATCATGGTTAAAGTTTATTTGTCATAAGAAAGCATTGTGAAACTGATGATCTGCCATTTTACTCATAATTTGTGAAAGTAAATAAAAGTAATTGTTCTATCAAATTTAGTGTTCATTTCACAAGGGAAAAACTGCGGCAATATGTGCAATGAGGCACGTAAAAATAGATTTTCACCAATGTAGGTATAGTAATGTGTTTCTGTAAAACCTGGTTGAACGTCACTGATCTTGGACTGTTGGGAGAGAGTCTCAAGTGATTTACTGCAGAAAAGACTTTCCTATTATCATTGCTAAAGGGCAAGGTTACCGTTTTTGCAAGTGCAGAATTTATGTGTTTCACACGCAGTGTGTGTGGAATAGAAGAAAAAATAAATGCTGGAAGTCTCCCATTATTAGTTTAATGCAGTATGTCAGCAAGCAAAGGACTCATCAACAACTGCAGAATGCTTGCATTTTCACCCATGAATGACAGTTCAAAGAGCTGTGAATTTGAAATCGTGAGAAAACCTGGGAGACTTGGTCTTACAGGTTACAGAGTGTTTGTTTGGATCAGGTGAGGATGAAATATTTATATTCTCTTTGATGGACATGGGTATAAAAGGGAAGCTTAGACATTGCCAGTCAATAATCCATTGATGTTTTGGGATGGAATTCTTTGGAAAATAAAGAAGCCATTTTCCTTTTCCCCATGGTCATTTGTCAGGTATGTTGTGTTTGTTTGGTAAATGTAAAAGAGAGACAGAGGGAAAGAGTGAATTATCGACACCAGCAGTGTTTGACTCATGTTTATCAAAGATATCTTTCATGGACCCTTCACCTCTAGAGCATCTCAGAGCCCCTGGATGCACAATTATTTTCTCATGAAAGAGACAGCCCATTCCAAAGAGCACAGACCACCACTAGAACAGCCACAGGCTTTCTCTCTCTTTCTCTTTCTCTTTCTCTCACTCATGTACTACCCCTCGCTCTTACAGCCCATCATTTTATGCAGTCCAAGGTTATTGAAATTTGGGGGCTTATTGCTCAGTCAAACATTTTAGCCTCTCTGCTCTGAGGACACATATCACTACATAGTCATATGAACAGCAAAGTAATTCATCTCTTTTATTTGCCTGCTGTGATTAATAATCCAATTAGCACGGCTTTCTTGATGAGCCGAAATTAATGGCAAGGCCCCTGAAAATACAGCGTCTACATTTTAGCAGGAAGCTAACTAACGCATCCACATTGTTTTTAATGTTTTCTCTAAATAAAGATGTAAGGTTTAATGTCTTCTAATTGGATGACTCTTTATGAAAGACATTTGGATAAGATGGATCAAGTATAGAATTCAAAAGGACATACCTTTGATTTGGACTTTGAGAGTAAGTGATGACAGGCAGCAACAGTTTGGAGCACGGAGAAGAGAGCTGTCACAAGACAACGAAAGACGGGCGCACGCTCACGCTCATTCATATCCACACAATGCGATGTTCTTCAAAGCAAGCGGCTTACTTTGTCAACCGTCATGTGAGCACTGAGGGTTGCCTGAAAGTCTCTGAAACATGGTGTGAAAGAAGTTGAAAGTAGCTTTTCACTACATGGTTCATACAGTTATGCAGTACATTTTCATTTTCCCATCACATATGTGTTAATATATTGTGTAAAATATTAAACTAAAAATTTTCACTCTCAGAACAATTGTATTGTTTAAGGTAAAATGGTAATCACTGGGGTTTATAGTTTATAGTACAAAAGGACTTAAATATGATTTAATTGATATGAAATAATGATTTAACTGTTTCTCACCCACACCTATCATATCGCTTCTGAAGATATGGATTTAACCACTGGAGTCTTATGGATTACTTGTATGCTACCTTTTTTGGATCTTCAAATTTCTGACCACCATTCACTTGCATTGTATGGCCTACAGAGCTGTGCTATTCTTCAAAAAATCTTTGTTTGTGTTCTGCAGAATAAAAAAATTCATACCCATTGAGGATGGAATGAGGAGTAAATGATGAGAGAATTGTCATTTTTTTATCAACTATTTCTTTAACGAGAAAAACTTGAAACAAAATGACTCAGTTACGTGAAACGTAACCCTGGTTCCCTGAGTGGGAACTAAATGCTGCGTAATTGCGTAGGGGGACACCCTGAGTGTCACGTGGTCAGAAGACCTTGTACAATCATGCCAATTTATTGGCTGGCAAAGCCCATTAGGGATGCCATGCTCCTCATAGAATGGGCACGAATACCTGAATGGCAAAGGTAAACCGTGTGCTTCGTAAGCATTTGAAATTGCATCTGTAAGGCAATAAATAAGCCTTTGCCTGGATACCTAAATCCCGGCCTCCAAAGCACACAAACAACTGTTCTGACTTGCGCCACTGGCTAATACGGTCAACATAAAGTCGCAGCTCCCAAACTGGACAAAGCATATGCAATTGTTCATGCTTCTCTGACCCAAAAGGGAGGAGGATCAAAAACCTGAAAATTAATGGTCTGCGAGTGAAATGATATAGAAAAAACCTTGGGTAAATAGCCTAAACAGGGTCTTAACACCAGTCTTAAACACCCTAGTGCAAAATCCATACATAAGGGATTGATCGAAAGGGCATGCAAATCACCAACACTTTCAAACGATGCCAATGCTAATTGCAGGGCCATTTTAAAAGTCAGAAACGTATAGCAATTGTTTTCTAGGGCTCAAAGGGAGCACCCAAGAGCACCTCTAAAACAACAGATAAATCCCTTAAGAGAGCGTGGGATGAAGCGGTCTAAGGCTGTGTACCTGGCTTATAAAACGAGAGACAAAAGAATATCTACCGGCAAAGATTCCATTGATAAGAGCATGCTCAGCACTACAGTGGCAACATGGACTTTAAGCATTGCTGAGGCAATCCCGGCCCTAAAACTCTCTTGCAAAAAAATCCAGCACTGTACCGACAGGGTGGTAAACTGGATTTTCACCACACGCTGTACACAAAGAGGCAAAATGCTGCCCCAAGCCTGAGACAATATGTCTGTTCTGACTGGAGGCTCCCAAAGCATTTCCTCCAGGAGAGAGACCAGAGTCAAAAACCATACTTGAGATGGCCAAAACGGCGCCACTAACAGAAGCCGAACCCGATTCTCCCAAACTCTCTGCAGAACTGTGTGCAGCAGACAGGGAACGCGTGACGATGCATTGTCGGCCACTAATACGCCAAACGCATTGATTACCAGCGGTGCTGAGGGCGAGAGGTAAAACCAGAGGGGACAGTGTGACATCTCACTCGAAGCGAACATGTCCACTTCCACTCTGCCAAACCTTCTCCAGATTTGTTCCATAATCTGAGGGTGTAATGTCCACTCTCCGGGCATCAAGCTCTGTCTGGACAGGAGATTTTGCCCCCAAAATAAACCGACCTGGGACATGCATGGCTCGTAGAGGCAGCACATTGTCCTGTGCCCACAAAAGAATGTGACGTACCAGTCTCAGCATGTCATGAGAACGTACTCCTCCCTGGTGATTGATGTGGGACACTACCATCCTGTTGCCTGACTGGATGAGGTCATGGTTGCCCTGAAGGAAAATCGTTATTGCCAGCAGCACCTTGAACATCTCCAGACAGTTTATGTGCCAATCTTTCCACTGGTCTGTCCAAACCCCATAGGATGGATGACCCTTGTATACAGTGCCCCAATCCATCTGTCGTTATAAATTTGCAGAACACACCTGTCCCAACGGAATGCCCGACATCAAAAGGTGGGTCATTTTCCATGGTAACAGAGTTCGGTAGCACCTACGTGTCACTTTGAAGAGACGGAGCGCATGCGTCCGTGGTTGAATTCCCTTTGCATTGAAAAGGTTTTGCATGCATCATGCCCGGGAGAATGACAGTGGAAGCCGTGATCATGAGCCCCAAAAGCGTGTGAAATGCTCTTGCAGAGAGAGCACATCCCACTCTTAACATCGCTAGACCCTGCAAAATGACAATATGAACTGGAGACAGACGCGCCTGCATCGCTCGCAAATTGAACTCTAACCCTAGAAACATAGTCTGCTGCCCTAGCAACAGGACACTTTTGTCTAGGTTACACACAGCCCTGGATCAAATGGCTGAGAATGACATCTTGATGTTGGGCAGCCAAAGTCTCAGAGTGGGCAAACACCAACCATTCGTTGAGATAATTCAAAACGTGGATGCCTCGAAGTCTCAAGGGCGTCAAAGCTGCATCCATGTACTTTGTTAAAGTGAAATCTGAGGAAGCGCCTGTGCTTCAGCGCAATCTGAATATGGAAATAAATATCCTTCAAATCTATTGTCACAAACCAGTCACCTGGCTGCACTTGTGATATTATTTGTTTCTGCGTCAGCATTCTGAATTGACATTTCATTAGAGGGAAACTCAGAGCATGTCCAACGAGACTTGTCCTTTCGCTAAAGAGGAGTGCGTCAAACACAAGGAAGAGTCCAAACAAATGATACTGTTATCGCTGTTGCTAACATTAAAACTAGCGGGTTGATGTCACGTGTCGGAAATCCAGTGAGACTGTTAGTGACAATTCTCCCTGACCAATCAGTGATCTGCAGGATTTTGACGTCACATTTAGTATCGGCTCGGCTCGCTTGGAACCTCGACTGAGGTGGTACTAAAAAAAGTATCAGGTACCAGGTATTATCCACAGTTGAGAACCACAAAAAGTTAGCAAAGTTGAGTCGAGTTATACCATGCAGTGGAGAAGTCCCATTAGGAATCTGGTTATTGTATTTGACATTGTTAATAATGGCAGGTTATATTATCAAGTTTTAATGAATAATGTTTAAGTGCCTAAACTTGATCAGAGCATATTTCTGAAAATCTGGTATAACAGATATGCTCAAAAGATACCACTTAGTGTTATAATGGGCACCCAAGTCAGGACTCACACCAGGGTCTTTAGCATGTAAGGATTGCATCTACTGGAGACAGTTTGGTTCTTGGACCCATATGCAGACACAAGGCTGGAGGCAGTGTGTAGTTCAAAAGGCAGTATTTACTGAATACAAAAGGTAATCCAACAGGAAATAAAAAAATAAAACAAAATGCACAAATCAGTCTTAAGGGAAAAAGGCAATTCCAAACTCCAACAAAGGTATGTAATACACATGGAGAGGCACAAAATAAGGAAAAAATCCCAAATTCCAGAAGTAAACAATCTCAAAATACAAGCACATTCCGGCACACAGCACAGGGAAACAACTGAGGCAGACTTACTTCAAGAGAAAATTGAGGTTTAAATACAACTGAAAAGACTGGGTTTAAAAACAGACAACAAAACTAGGCACAGGTGAACTAGAACATTAATCAAACTGAGTGGAGAGAGTTCAAAAGTAAAATTTTCCCCCTAGTGGCCAACCAAGGAATTGTCAGGAGTCTCACATTTAGCAAAAATCACACACACATATGTTGGTGCGGCTATCCTTACTCTCCATTGACCATTATTTTTATACTGTACAAACTATAGATTATTTTCTATAGTTTAAGAGTAGTTTAACCCTACTTTTAAATCTAACCCTCACATTTTTACATTTTCAAAAATCATTGTTTAGTATGTTTTTTTTTATTTTTTTAACCGATTTGAATTATGGGGACACTAGAAATGTCCCTTGTAATTACCAGTTTGTAACCTAAAAAATTATAAACCACCTAACCCCACCCAAACACACACACACACACACACACACACACACACACACACACACATATATATATATATATATATATATATATATATATATATATATGCAAAATATTGATATTGCTCAATGTTCAATGAACATGTACATTTTTAAAAATGAGCAAAAACTGATTTTGGCAACACAGTCATAAAAACACATTTGTGCATGTAACTACTTTCTTATATCGGATCAGAATCTGCCATTACTGGTTCAAACCAAATGATGTGTCCAAGCCTTAGTTAGTAATTCAAAAATGTCACTTCAGAAATAGTATCACTGCTTGTGCTGTTTTTAACAAGTTATTGGATAATCAATGATGGATGTGTGTGTGTGTTTGTGTGTGTGTGTGTGTGTGTGTCTGAGTGAGAGAGAAAGAGAGATGGCACCTGTTGCCACACCCAAGCAGAGATGCTGTCAGCTTTCTGAAGATCAGCTTTCTCAGTGGAAATGTAGCCGTCCAAGTGGGGTATTTCTTCCTATTTCACAGAAGCAGGTGCGCAAGTCTTTAACTATAGAAACCGCAATGTCCTATGCCATTTAATCCAATGTGGAAAGTCCGATAAGAGGCGCCTTGAGTTGTATAATTAATCTGTCTGTTGATGAGTCGTAATGCTGAAGTTGTTCGTCTAAAGCCGTTTAAAGCTATTTCCTAGCTTTAGTAGTAATACGACCGATCACGGAGTGCTGTATGTAAACACTGGTTGACACGAAATTCACTTCACGTCATCTAACTGGCTCATATTACACATAAAAATTATTTTAGCTGCCATCTGCTGGCTATCATATAGAATGTAAAAAAAAGACAAACAGTAGCTCTTAACAGATCTGCACTGCTCTTACACTTAGTTTAGAACGGCACAAACACAAGCGGAAGCGTCAGAGTGCTGATGGTTTCAGACCATCAGTGCTCATGGAATGTCTCTCATCCAATCAGATTCAAGGACCGGAACTAACTGTTTTGTGTGTGTGTGTGTGTATATATATATATATATATATATATATATATATATATATATATATATATATATATATATGTATACTTACTAGATATCTTCAGTAGATATCTTTTAAAAGATCTGAATTGTAATTTGCTTGTGTGCTGTGAGATTCCATCAAATTTGATAGCAGCGTGAGATGTGAACCTATTCTACAGTCTGCACCAATCAGCGCGCAGCACAAAGCAGCTTTACTGTGCAGGTTACCCAGAGGCAATTACTGTTTGGTAATTGCAGAGCCAGCTGTTGTGTGCTCCTGCATTGCAGCTGTGGATATCATATCCTGACTCATGTCTTAGTTCCAAGCACTAAGGCTGCTAACACTGTGGTATTGTGGGTGTTAGCCTTTAATTATAGTCGGAGACCTGTTTGCAGTTTTATAAATATGGATAAGATTAGGATTTCTATGCTTACACAAGACCAAAAGTGGGAGAGAGCAGAGTGATTGGAATGCAGAGGCAGCCTATGCTCCAATGCCTGATTTAATTCACTTTAAATGAGAGGCTAATTAGAAATAGCAACTTCATCTTATGTACACTCGTGACAGGAAGAGGGAATTCTGCAGCACTCTAAATCAGAGAAGTCATTACCCATTGCAAACCCAAACGAGCCTGTCTTTTTAATAACAGGATTCTTAAAACAGTCCTGATAAGCATGACATTTGGAGAACCAGGAGTGCCACTTTAAAAGGAAGAGAAAAATATGCCGGAATCAATTTATTTATTTGATAATAGTTAAAGTAGTTAAATGTAAGACAATAACAAATTAATTAAAACTTTTTATAAAAGTACTTTAATAATTTATTAATATAACTTTTTTTTTTTTACTTTATTTTAATAAAAAAATGTTGCTAATAGACAAGGTCTTCACAGTCATGGTAAACCTGAAAGTAAATTTTGACACTGTCTGTAATAATAATGTAAATTGAGTATGCGTTTTTCTAATAATGCTCTACTCTAAAATGCTGATGTCTTATTTGTGAGTGAATAATTCTTTGTTAGTTCGTGACAATGAATATGTCAAAATGGTTTGGATGTTGGTCTTAGTGATTCATTTTTCGCAAATTATTCGCAAATTATTCTAAATTGAAATGTTTTTTTTTTAATAATAAATAATACAATTATATAATATTTAATATATAAATTGTAACAAATAATTTTAATAATAGTACAATTGATAAATCTTATCCAGTAATCACAAATGACTGGAAAGGTCATGGAAATTCATTAGTCAAAAAGTGTGAGAACCTTATAATACATAAATAAATATATGTTCAAAAGATAATTGATTTAATGTTTAAAAATTGAGTTAAACATAGCACAGAATTTGCCAATAGAGCTAAACATTGAACAGACACTTTTTAGCCACTTTTAAAAAAAATACATAATAAGACAACATTTTTTGCCATTTTCATCTTAGACTCTTTCCCACAAATTTTCACATGACTGTGTAAACATATTGTATCTGAGTATGCACACTCCCCTGAGGCTCTTAAAATAGGTGTGTAGTCATGGGCTTTTTTTGTCCTCATATCTAACCTCATGCAGACAGCTGAAGTACCACAACCCTTGAGGTGCTAGTCAGCTTGCAGCTCCACTCTCCTTTATCCCAGCACAACTGAAGACTGCTGACAGAGAGGACACTTTGTTAATCGAGATCTGTCTTTACTCACTGCGGCGAGCTCAATCCTATTGTAATTCATAGCCCCGCATGTCTCCACCTGCAGCGGATACAGGCAGAGACTTATCAGACCTGTGCGAGCGACAGTATGCTTTTTTGTTTTGTTTTGTTTTTGTTTTTTTTTGTTCTACAAAGTGATGCTAAACATTAATGGTTGAAACAATGGCCGCTGGTTATGCAAAATGCAGGGAATACATTTGTGGATTCTTACAAGCCCACAACAGCATGATTTACACAGGGGCATGTTCCTTGAACAACATGCTTTGTAGTTCCTTGAGCAAGATTTGTATCAACCAGTTATAGCTCTACTCTAATCCTAAAATCAGAGGGCAATGGTTGGTAATAGGAATTAAAGAGATAGAATGTAATCATGTATTCACCCTCATGTTGTTCCAAACCCATATGACTTTCTTTGTGTTTGCTTATGTAAGATCAAGAAATTGTATTGGGTCATCGCTTGATGTCCAATGTAAAATCTGTGTCCTTGATGCAAACCCATCTGAAATCCACTGAATCTCAAAATGTTGTAAACATGCAGCAACTCATTTGACCGGCATGAGTTCTATCAGACATCTAGCTGAGTCTGCATGCAATCTAAAGATTGCTATGAGAGCAGACCTATGAAGAATGTGTTTTCCTTTAGAAGCTCTTTATAGCTCTTTGATCTCCTCTCTTCGACAACATTTTCATCCATGGGATTTAGACGTGACTCATGTGCCCTGCACCAGCTTGTATCGATTACCACAGGAAAACTCCACAAGCTCTCAAAGAATCAGCCTGTGTGGTCTCAAGCTTTACCAATGCTTCATGTATCTGCAGTTTGATTGGTCTCTTTAACAAGAGTCACACCCTGTATGTCAAAAGTATTGTGAGCCAATGCAGCCAGTCTAATACTGACATCTAGTCCAAAGCGAGCACCAAAACATGCAAACATGCCTCCATTCTATTTAAAAGATGCTCATTGTATAATGCGCCAGATTCACAAGTGTAATCATTTTGACTGCCACCATTAAAGGAATAACCTACCCAAAAATGTATTTCATAATTTAGTCACCTTTATAGTGTCTCGAACTCATATGAGTTTTTTTCTACTGTAGAACAAAAACAAAGATATTTTGATCAAGATATGTGGTGTGCATTCCTCAAGCATGCGTAATTAAGCTTCAAATTATGATTGTGCCTATTCTTTTAACTATTATTATTATCACATTTGGACAATAACTGTACCTAATTAACATTAGTGGTCATAATGCCTAGTGGATGTTCCAAAATCTACAGAAAGCTGTCAATGGATAGTGCACAATTTCTGTTTTGAAATATTGTTTAAAATAAGTAGTCATTTAAACTAAGCAACTGTGTACAAATAATTTTTTCTCATTAAATTGTATTATAGATCGACTTTATATCAACTCCCCGGCTTTTTAAATATCATATCTGCATCGGCCATTGAAAATCTAAATAGGTAAACCCTATTTTGATAGTGTTGTGCAAATAAACAATGCTATTATCAAGTGCAATTCATATTACTTAATTATGTGCCTGAGTCTATATATTTGTAGAGAATTTCATATAAAATATTTCTTCCTGGGATGCAATTTTGTGTTTTTGTGTGCTTGGCCTCCAGTCATAAGTAATGCAGTGTCCCTTGTCATTTAAGAAGTTAAATCAAGCATCACACCAAATTTGCCACTGTATCATAGAATATACCATGCTGTGCCCAGGATTGAGAAAACGTTTATGCTGGTGGCATTCAGTGACATTTATATCACCAATTAATTTCAAGACAGGATGGCCTGGTAATACAAAGACAATGCAAATCCTGCCACACTGGGGTACAGGAAACGAATTAGGAAAAGACAGGAGGACGAGAGAGGTGCAGTGAATCTCTTGTAATGCATGAAGGGAAAGAGAGAGGCGCATCTTTGGACAGACATGACTATTATGAAGCAGTTAGAGGTATGGCATAGTCGATAGATCTTTCTAGATTTACACTTGAGCCAAGAGGACAATCCTCACTGCCAGTGTTGGGGAAGCTACTTTGAAGCTGTAATTTCACAAAATACAAACTACTCATTATTTAAAGTACTGTAGCTAAACGTCTGTCAAGCTATTAACAAAAAGTAGCTAACTACAATTAAGCTATTTAAAGGTGCAGCATTTATCTGCCACAAAATTAATGATCACTATGATGAGGACATAATCAAACAATATTTGAACTGATACATTTACAAGCATTAAAACTAGAAAATACCATAATATATATAGGTGAACAGTCAAGCTTTAAAAAATTACGATTCTCGGGTTCGAGTTACATCGAAGTTTGGTTTGTTTGAATGATGTGAACGCTGTTTTCCAAACTCAGGTGTGTACCCAAGTCCACTTGAAAAGGTGGTCTGGGTTATGGTTCATGTGAATTCCAGTACAGTTCTCAATCGTACCAAATCACAGAAGTGAACCACTTGTAATAATTTGCGTCTTTGCAGACTACCAATCGCAATTATTATGGTATAATGCATTCAATTCTCATACCTGCTTGTCTACAAATAAATTCCCTTGAGAGAGCAGCTCACATTCTTCACATATCTTGCAATGCATCCACATGCTCACGTCAGACAAATGACAACATTTATCACAACATTGCACATTCAACGCATCCGTGGCAGACAAACACATGTGTCGTTCATGTGTCGTTCATGAGTTTTGGTAGTAAATCCAAAGAGACAAACTTTAATACTTCACTTAACACAGTGAAGCAGATTTCTTCTCGAGTTGTTACCTTTTTATTGTGGTAAACAGCTGCAGCTTGTACTCACGTTGATGATGCAATTGGACTGTGGTTCAGACCCAAATAATATGATTTGAACGGAGATCTGGGGGAGGAAAAGAACTTGGATTCTGTCCAAGCAATCAAACCAAGTGTGAAAGCACCTTAAAATGATGCATAGGGACTTTTGTGCAGTGACACGTAAATGGATCGGTGTATTTTTTTTGTTTGTTTACTGATTCATTGAATTCTATACATGAACTGTCTGACCTTCCAAAGCTATATAGAGAGAGAAAAAGGACTAAGAAAGCGCATTTGACCATTGCCTAGTTTGATCGGCTGTATAGCTATGTACGCAATACAGTGTGACACAATTAGCAATGTAGCATTTTACCACAATACAACCTTACTCATTGAAGAAAGTAGCTTGTTAGCAGTAAAGCCTTTATGCTTTAAAAGAAGCTGTGCTGCTGACATGCTACTGTAAACTGAAGTTAAGTTAGAAGCTTCTGTACTTTTAGTCAAGTCAAGACATTTTTATTTGTATAGAGCTTTGCACAACACTCATTGTTTCGAAGCAGCTTGACAGGAAATCAAACAAAAAAATGTCAACTGTAATATCTATAATGTCTTACAGTGATCATTGTGTAGTTAGATTAAATATGATTGTAAAATGTGTATAGAAATTAAATAATTAAATAATAATTGTATTTAGAACCCCAGTGAGCAAGCTGAAGGTGACTCTGGCAAGGAACACAAAACTTCACAAGATGTTGGTTAATGGAGAAAAATAACCTTGGGAGAAACCAGACTCACTGTGGGGGCCAGTTCCCCTCTGGCTAACATCATGAATATAATGCCAATATTACTTATGTGCTGTGCAAGTCAGTTGGAGTTGGCATCAGTTCATCCTCTGAAGTCAAAAAACTGAAGTGATGTCTGGCTAGCACCGGCTGTAGTTTGTCGTCATCTCTCAGCGACATGCAGCAGTGGAGTTCAACATCAAGCAGGAATGGAGCTTTATCTGGCAGGCTCTGGTAGATAGTTCAGGTAGATCTCTTAGTTAGTTACTCTGTAACACTGCTAAGTACATAGTATAAAATTTTTGGAGTTATTTGCTGCTACAAGCACTCAAATTATTTATGGTTTCCATTCAACAACATTAATTCTACTTGCCATTTAAAATTTATGTTTTAGATTTCCTTGGCATTTAAGTTGTTTTGAGTAATATGTTCCTCCTCATGGTGTGCTAATGCATTCTGTTGTTAAATGCTAGCGCATGATAGTGCTCATGGCTATGCGGCAAACCTGGAGGAATGGAGTCATGGAAAAGGCTACCCATGTCAATTGAAATGAAAAGTAGAACCATATTTTAAACGGGCCACAGATAGGAAAGTGGGGCAGAGTGCCCATGTGAAACCTACCATTTTCATCTTTAGCCACTTTGAGGCACTCCAGTCATGGGTAAAAAAGCAAGATTGTTTCATCTTAGTGCAGTGAAAAATGGTTGGGGCTCTAAATTGGTTCTCCCATCCAAGGACGGGCGGTGCAGAAGAGCTCTTTGTGACAAGCACTTACTGTAGTATTTTCCTTTTACAGCCAGACTTTTCACTACTGAATCACTCATGACTGTAGAGATACCTGCCAAGAGCTGGTGGCTCATGCTAAGCATGGCTGCATAAATAGGTGGCCATGCTTTTAAGCCATGCTAAACCAGGCCCGGTTCCAGAACAAAATTGCTGAGGGTGTTTTTGTAATTAGCGGGGGTGCTCTGTATAAAGTGAAGACAAAATGTAGGGATTGCAACAGCACTTTTTTTTATTGCACCAATGCTATAAAAAGGCCCCAAATATCAAGAATAAAAGTTCATACTAACAGGTTAACTATTCAATACATAAACTAAACATTTTACATTAAGTAGCATCTAGCAATGACTTAATTGATCAAAAGCATTAAGCAAATATTATACAGGATATGGCCATGTTGCCAAGGAAATGGTTAGAAACATGTGGTATATTGAGTGAGATAATTCCACTAAAAATGTGCTATGCATGAGCGTGATGTTGCAAACGAAGACTGTATTGCCCAAGACATGCCACTTGTATTAAATTAATGGGATAAATTGGAACACCCAATATGGCGGATGTAGAAAAGAATGTCCAGCCTTACAGGTAAAAGGGCCATTCAGCTTTTAGATTCAGTTTTGGAGATTTCGGTCTTTCCCCATTCAATTAGATAGGAGCTTTATTTTTATGCTGCTCGTATCCATAGAAAGTAGCAATCCGGGAACCCTCCTTGCCTTGAGTGTGCGCTAACATTCACTTGAGGATGCTTAGAGCCCTCAAGCACCACCATTGAACCAAGCCTTTGTCATTGGACATTTTAGCAGTTTAGAGTATCCTCAGATCAACAGAGGCTGGGAAAAAACAGTCCCAGGGGACGAGCCCTTTGCAGCTGAAGTAATTGCTCCCTGAGGACATAATAAAACCTGACAAAAAACATTACAGGGGAGAAAAAGCACAGGTGGAAAAAAAATGGCATACTAATTTTGAAACTAATTTGAAAGCCAGCAGAAGGGCCTGGGGTGAGGTCACAGGATCTGGAGCTGACTGCTTTAGTCACAAAGCATTAGGGCAGCAGAGAAGGGCAGAGGCTTTTGACATCAGCACTGTGTGGTTATTAAAACACAGCTGTGTGCAATAAGAGCAGACATGTTCTTTTAGGGATGAATTCACTAAACATTTTCAGCACTTTTGCATGTGGTATTTTAGCGCAAAAACATTTTTCACTAACCTTCTCTAATCCAGTTAGTTATTTAACCAGGTGTTACATCTGCTGTAATAAAATTAAGTGCTATTCCATGAGTATTTAATTAAAGTCACTGCTTTTTTATTTTTTTTATTGCAAACACTCTTTCTATGTAAATTAGGATTGCACAAATCTCAGAGCTGTTTGGCAAATTAAACATCGCCCCAAAGTATTCCTTGGTTTTGATGCGAATGCTTAGTGTCTGCCTACAGTCGAATGCTAGCCTTTCAAAGTATATTGTACTCCAATTGACTTGCACACTCTTTGACGGTTGGCGCATGCATGCTGTGACTGCTAAATGATGCTGGACTATTTAGCTTCAGGAGTTTAGGCCCATAAAGATGTCTCTGTATTTGTCATCTTAAGACTCGAGCTATACAAATGCAGGTATCTTCTGATCTTTTCACACACGTGTTCTTGATGTGCATATCCACTGTTGTTGTTTTCACCTTCATTATTTGTTGTTTAGCGGCAATTACATATTCTTCTAGCGATTCTTCGTGACAGCAACTGTGAGGGTTGCCAACTTGTGGACCCAGTAATTAGTGCAAATAATTCCAGGTGCATGAGCATACTGCGCGTTCAGAGTACTCGTGGTTAGAAAAAAACTGACACATGTGTTCAGTGCTCGAGCACTCTGCGGATGGCAAATATTTGTGTCATGCGTCCTGTATGCAGATGGCTAGGGTTCACGTCTAACCGAAGTATACTTTGGGCTTTACCTGCTTGTAAAGTTGGCTTTAAATGCAATCTTATTTAAAATAAATTATTTTCTAGCCATTACGGCAGCAGTACGTCATGAAAATAAAGATCAAGTGATGGAGGAGAGCATTATAACTGCGTATGCATAAAGATGTGCAGTATAGCTAAGCAATCTTTTAGGCATTTTAAAGAGTCAAATTGAGGTGTTTGGGTCACAGTTGTGGGAGTGATGCTATACGATCCCAGTAAAGTATGCCAGATCGCAGTAGTCCTGCAAAACCAAGCACTCAGAAACAACCCTCATGATCTGGAATTGCACTGGGCAAATTGCATTCAGCACAAGATTTTTGAGCATGTTTGCACTGTTATGTGATTTGCATTATTCCTGATGATAAACAATGCAGACAACACGTGCAGTTATGCAACATTCTTAGTGAATTCCTTAGTTATTAAATATTGTGTTGTCCTTATTGCATAATTAATGTGTGGATTCTTCGAGGACTGTTATATTTAGTCAGAATAAATTGTAATTCAGACAGCTTTTGGAGTAAAATCAGGTAAATGTGTTGGTTTTGAAGAGTGTATCCCACGAGACTGAGAGCAGGAATGTTTTGCTGACAACTCTGTTTGCTGAACAACAGCAGGTGCTGACCTGAAAACAACTCCCCGAACAACCTGTTCTGCTCTGTCCTTGCTGCTTTATTTAAGACATTACCGTTCCAGACATGTTTTGACATGGGAGACAGCATCAAATTTTAAGTAGCTCTAAAAATGGCATTCAGAATAAGAAGTTTCCTGTATGTGTGAGCATGTGTGAAACCGGTGCGGTGGGGGTTTAAGTGGTTTATGAGGAATTTTTTTATGTTACAAACTGGTAATTACAAGGGTATTATGCAATAAATGTGGTTTATGTGGACATTTTTTGTGTCTCCATAATTCAAATAGCTTAATAAACGTGTAAAAATGTAGAATGTTTTTTGTGAGGTTTAGGGGTAGGGTTAGGTTTGGGGAATATAATCTATAGTTCATAAAGTATAAAAATCATTGTCTATGGAAAGTCCTCGCGTGCATATGTGCATGCGTGCGTGTGTGTTACAGAGAGATGAAAACTACACTCCTGAGAGAGGGGAGGGGATTTTTTGGAAGGCTCAGTAAGCTCATTGGCTGCGTCTCCGCCCCTGCCGTCAAGCTGGGCTGGATAGAGACAAGCAAAGCAACACACATAATACTCTGAGGAGTCATTGAGCTGTGATGCCTAATTAGCTCTGTGTATCAGAAAAGAGAGAATGGAGGGAAGGAGACAGTATGCTTCTCCCCTCTTCTGTTTTGGTTGACCCATTTAACAATCACAGCAAAGCACAAAAACGCAATATCAGCTGAAACAAATAACACATATATCAGCCTGGGAAGCCTTTGTTGAAATGTGGATCGAGAGAGACGTGTGAGGGTTGGAAAAAGCCTCAAATTTGCACTCTTGCATTCACACAAACACATCTGTACACACTAATTTCTCAGCAAATTATGTACTTTTGATAGTTACTTCTCTCTTGGTGCAGGCAGATTTAGGGAGCTGGGTGCCTGGCCATTATGGACTTAAACAAACCTTTGAAGTCACTGACCATGTTTACATGCACATTATTTCTTATTAAGATCCATATCTTGCTTTAGATTTCATTATGAAAATGGGTTCATGCACATTCTTTTTCTGATATGTTATTCTGGAAATGCTGGAGATGCCACTTTGGCCATTTATTATGATGCTTTTTAGTGTTTTTTTGATGGTAATTTAATCAACTCGTTAATTTTCTTTTATGTCCTTAACAAACATACACATGATTGTGATGACTTGCAAACTGTAGGCATGATACTGTATGTTAAATTTAATAGCCTAGAAAAAATTTATTTAAACGTATATAACATATTTGTGGATATGTGTTGATAAGGTGCTCACAAATGCTTCAAGTAGAATTTGACCACCTTTTACAGCGATATACACTCACTTACCACTTTATTAGGAACATATGGTCCTAATAAACATTCCGACGTGGTCTTCTGCTGTTGTAGCCCATCCACCTCAAGGTCTGACATTCTGCTCTTTACAATTTTACAGAGTGGTTATCTGAGTTACCTTAGCTTTTCAGTCCCATGAACCAGGGTATTGTATGAACCCATGAACCAGACTGTAGTGCATGAAAAAAAAAGCAATTACAGAAAAAGTAAGCCAGCAATAATCTGATGGTCAAAATAATTGAGATCACATTTTTCCCCATTCTGATGGTTTATGTGAACATTAACTAAAGCTCCTGACTCGCATCTGCATGATTTTATGCATTGCTCTACTGCCACACTATTGGCTGATTAGATAATTGCATGAATAAGTAGGTGTACAGGTGTTCCTAATAAAGTGCTCTGTGAGTGTACAAGACAATTTACCTGTGGTCTTTACATACTTGGGTCAGTTTGTCAATGCATATTTTAATATTTTGTTTTGTGTATTGTTTTAATAGCTTTGACTTTCCAAATCTGACATACAGTATATTGAATGTTAACATGTTGTTATATTAATTTACTTTGAGGTAAATAATTTCTTCTTCCTCTTCTTCTTCTCTCTCTCTCTCTCTCTCTCTCTCTCTCTCTCTCTCTCTCTCTCTTTCTTTCTTTCTTTCTTTCATGTGCTCTCCTGGTTTAATTTTTGCTGCTCTCTCAAATTAAAGGTAAGTCAGCTATTTTTTTCTTTGCATATTCATAAATATGGATGTGGTTATTTTTGTATAATTTACTTTCTGTACTTTCATGAACCATTACTCTGAAATAGTATTTAAACCATTGTAATTCAGTGCATTTTTCTATATTGATTCTCCTTTACTCAAGTTTTGGTCATGTGCACAAATAATAATAATGGTAACTACATTTATACATTTATATTGAAAGATTTTCCAATTTATTTTTAGTCTATCAGAGACAAAGTTCAAGTTCTTTACAAAAATAAAGATCAATGTTGATTTAATTTTAACAGTGTATCTAAAATGAAGGTATGAAATTTTCCTTATAAAATAATTTGATAAATAAAGACAGATCATAAGGAGATGTAGACTGGAGGATAGTGCACGTGTTACACCATGTAGAGTGGTGGCTACATGTGACGGTGACCCACAATAATCAAGGTTTCAGTGAAACACTTTCAATGGAAGTGAATGGGGCAAGTCTTTTTAGGGTTTAAAGGTAGAAATGTGAAGCTTAGAATTTTATAAATGTACTTACATTACATCTGTCAGAATGTATTATTTGAGCTGTAAAGTTGTTTAAATCATTACAAAAGTTACCCTGATAACAGGGTTTACAGTGTTACATCGTTATTGTTATGATCCCTTGTTGTCTGTCCCGTGTTTTCTGTTTCTCCCGTCTCTGTTCATAGTCCATGTCACGTTTTCCTTGTTGTCCGCCCCGTGTTTCACTGTCTTCGTGTTAGAACTACATTTCCCATGATCCCCAGCACTCATCACTGCCAGCCGTGTGTCATTGTGCTCACCTGATTGTAGTTTGTCATCATCTTGTATCCAGTGTATATATACCCTGTTTGTTCTCCATTCCCTTGTCTATCGTTGATGTTTGTGGACGCCTGTCTTTGTGCTCTTCCTCGTGTTCATCCTGCCGGTTCTGCCTTTCATGTTTTCCGTGCTTGCGTTTTGTTTCCCCATCGCGGGTATTTCCTTTGTTTGTGTTTTGTCCGTTAGTTTTCACCGTTGTTAAATAGTCACTGCATTTGGATCCAACTCCTTGTTTGCCTCCTCCTGCATCGTAACAGAACGATAGACCACCTATGGATCTAGCAGCGGTTTTCCTTGAACTGGCCCAGGCAAATCTTCCCCTCCACGAGTACTCACGACTCTTCTCCACGGTCGCCATCCACACCGGGTTCGACGACGACGCCCTGAGGACCATCTACTGGGTCGGGTTACCGTCATCCCGGCGGAGAGAGGCGCCGAAACACGGAGACCACCCGTGGAGGGAGTACGTGAGTCTCGTGCTGAGGAAATTCGCGCCTTCCACGGTCAGCGAGCCAGAGCCCACGCCTGCCACGGTCAGCGAGCCAGAGCCCACGCCTACCACGGTCAGCGGGCCAGCGCCTGTAGCCTCTACCGTCCCAGAGCCAGCGCCTGTAGCCTCTACCATTCCAGAGCCAGCGCCTGTAGCCTCTACCGTCCCAGAGCCAGCGCCTGTAGCCTCTACCATCCCAGAGCCAGCGCCTGTGGCTTCTACCGTCCAAGACCCAACACTTCCCGAGCTTTCCAGAGCTCCGCTTTCCAGAGCTCCGCCTCCCGAGCTTTCCAGAGCTCCGCCTTCCGAACTTTCCAGAGCTCCGCCTCCCGAGCTGTCTAGAGCTCCGCCTTCCGAGCCTCCCGAGCTTTCCAGAGCTCCGCCTCCCGAGCTTTACAGAGCTCCGCCTCCCGAGCTTTACAGAGCTCCGCCTTCCGAGCCTCCCGAGCTTTCCAGAGCTCCGCCTCCCGAGCTTTCCAGAGCTCCGCCTTCAGAGCCTCTCGAGCCTTCCAGGGCTCCGCCCCTCAAGTCACTCGAGTCTTCCAGGGCTCCGCCCCTCAAGTCACTCGAGTCTTCCAGGGCTCCGCCTCTCAAGCCTCTCGAGCCTTCCAGGGCTCCGCCCCTCAAACCTCTCGAGTCTTCCTGGGCTCCTCCTCTCGAGCTTCCCGAGCCTCCCAGGACCCCGCCTCTCAAGTTTCTCGAGCCTTTCAGAGCTCTGCCTCTCGAACCTCTCAAGCCACTCAGGGCTCCTCCTCTCGAGTCTTCCAGGGCTCTGCCTCCAGAGCCTCCTACGGCTCTGCTCCCAGAGACTCCAGAACTTTCTAGGGCTCCGCCCCTCAAGCTTCCTGAGCCTTCCAGGGCTCCGCCCCTCAAGTCACTCGAGCCTCCTACGGCTCCGCCTCCCGAGCCTCCTGCGGCTCCGCCCCTAAAGGCCCCTACGGCGCCACCTTCCTCGGCTCCACCTCCTGAGCCTCCCTCGGCTCCACCTCCAGAGCCTTCCAAGCCTCCGCCTCTAGAGCCTCCTACGGCGCCACCTCCGGCGGCTCCGCCCTTGGAGCCTCCCGGGCCTCCTACGGCTCCGCCTCCCGGGCCTCCTACGGCTCCGCCTCCCGGGCCTCCTGCGGCTCCGCCTCTCGAGCCACCCAAGCCTTCGACGGCTCTGCCCTCAGAGCCTCCCGAGCCTCCTACGGCTCCGCCTCCCGGGCCTCCTGCGGCTCCACCTCTCGAGCCACCCAGGCCTTCGACGGCTCTGCCCTTAGAGCCTCCTACGGCTCCGCTTCCCGAGCCTCCTACGGCTCCGCTTCCCGAGCCTCCTACGGCTCCGCCTCCCGAGCCTCCTACGGCTCCGCCTCCAGAGCCTTCTAGGGATCTGCCTCCAGAGCCTTCTAGGGATCTGCCTCCAGAGCCTCCTACGGCTCTGCCTCCAAAGCCTCCTATGGCTCTTCTCCCCGAGCCTCCCAGAGCTTCGCCTCTGGAGCCTCCTGCGGTGCCACCGCCCTCGGCTCCGTCTCCTGAACCATCCTCGGCTCCGTCTCCTGGGCCTTCCTCAGCTCCGTCTCCTGAGCCTCCTACGGCTTCGCCTCCTGAGCCTCCAGAGCCTCCCTCAGCTCCGCCTCCTGAGCCTCCAGAGCCTCCCTCAGCTCTGCCTCCTGAGCTCCCAGAGCCTCCCTCAGCTCTGCCCCCTGCTCCTCCAGAGCTTTCCATGGGTCCGCCTCTCTTGGCTCCGCCTCCTGGGCCTCCAGAACCTCCCACAGCTTCGTCTCCAGAGCCCCACTCAGCTCTGCTTCTGGGACCTGGCCCTGTCCTGAGGCTGCCTCCCAGGCCTCCTGGGCCTGTCCCTGTCCGATGGCCACCTCCCAGGTCCCCTGAACCGGCCTTTGCCTTGTGGCCAGCTCCCGGGCCACCCAAACCTGTCCCCTTAGTGTGGCCTTCTCCCCGGACCCCTGACCTAGTCCCTGTCCTGTGGCCTCCTCCCAGGCCTCCTGACCCAGTCCCTGTCCTGTGGCCTCCTCCCGGGCCTCCTGACCCTGTTCCCGTCCTGTGGCCTCTTCCCAGACCTCTTGACCCAGTCTCTGTCCTCTGGCCTCTTCCCAGACCTCCTGACCCAGTCCCAGTCCTGTGGCCTCCTCCCAGGCCCCCTGACCCAGTCCCTGTCCTGTGGCCTCCTCCCAGGCCCCCTGACCCTGTTCTCGTCCTGTGGCCTCCCCCCAGACCTCCTGACCCAGTCCCAGTCCTGTGGCCTCTTCCCAGGCCCCTGACCCAGTCCCTGTCTGGTGGCCTCCTCCCAGGCCCCCCAAACCTGTCCTTGCCCGGTGGCCAGCTCCCAGACCACCTGAACCTGTCCTTGCCCTTTGTGCCCCTCAGGACTTCCTGCCTGCCCTCTGTGCCCCCTTGGACTTCCTACCTGCCCTTTGTACCCCATTGGACTTCCTGCCTGCCCTCTGTGCCCCCTTGGACTTCCTGCCTGCCCCTCGTTGCCCCCCGGACTGTCTATCTGCCCCACGTTGCCCCCTGGGATTGCCTGTCTTGCCTCCCTTTGGTCTGTCTAATTGTCCCTTGTATCTCCTTGGTCTGTCTCTGTGTCCCTTGTGCCCCCTTCATCTGTCTGTTTTCCCCGGGTCTACCCCCTCACTCCTTGGTCATTTTTTCTTGTTGTTGTTCTTGTGGGTCTTTTCCCCTCTAGGACCGTCTGGAATCCGGTCCTTTTGAGGGGGGCCTATGTTATGATCCCTTTTTGTCTGTCCCGTGCTTTCTGTTTCTCCCGTCTCTGTTCACAGTCCATGTCACGTTTTCCTTGTTGTCCGCCCCGTGTTTCACTGTCTTCGTGTTAGAACTACATTTCCCATGATCCCCAGCACTCATCACTGCCAGCCGTGTGTCATTGTGCTCACCTGATTGTAGTTTGTCATCATCTTGTATCCAGTGTATATATCCTGTTTGTTCTCCATTCCCTTGTCTATCGTTGATGTTTGTGGACGCCTGTCTTCGTGCTCTTCCTCGTGTTCATCCTGCTGGTTCTGCCTTTCATGTTTTCCGTGCTTGCGATTTGTTTCCCCATCGCGGGTATTTCCTTTGTTTGTGTTTTGTCCGTTAGTTTTCACCGTTGTTAAATAAAGTCACTGCATTTGGATCCAACTCCTTGTCTGCCTCCTCCTGCATCGTAACAGTTATGGCAGTGAGGTTGTATAATTGGATATAACTTTACAAAGAAAAGCATAGTAAGCAATTTTAAATCACTTAAATCATGTACACGCATGTTGTTTACATCTTTGGCTCTGCTTTTGAAATAGTTTGTATTTTAACGTTTACAGATTGTCCCCATTCACTTCCATTGTAAGTGCCTCACTGTAACATATATATATATATATATATATATATATATATATATATATATATATATATATATATATATATATATACATATATATATACTTTTTTTTCGAAATTAATTTTCTAATTAATCGTTTTTTTGTGGTTATCAATATTATGCCACAAATGCTGTCGATTGAACTTAACTTGTATTTAACCCGGAATATTCCTCTAATGTTTTATATTATATGATATATTCCTTTAAATATATATATATATATATATATAACATTATAATTTAAAAAAGTAAAAGTAAAGATTGTGAGCCCTGTAACATTAATTAGATATTCATGTCTGTTAAAGTAATTATTATACATGCTCTCTAAGTGTATGAAATATTGAAGTGTTTATGTCTTAACTTTTAGCTTGAGGCAGAATCTCTGCTCTAATACCATAAATAATTATGCACTGAATGAAACCAAATGCCCAGTTACAAATAATATGGACTCCAAGGGCTATAACAATGTCTAACATTGGCGTGTGAACATTTCTTCATTCTATTAAGCACATCTTTAATCAAATAACAATTGGACAGATTAAATGTGATTAAATAATTCTACATTTTAATATGTCACACTTGTTCTTAGATGACTTCATCCATGTATTTTACATTTATGATTTATTAAGCTCTGCAATCTTTCTTTTATTCATTCATCCTGTCTATATATTTTTCCTCTATTCACCAAGTCTCACTTCCTCTCCTTGCCCTTAAATGGGTGTCAGTGCTGATTACAGGGCCATTTCAGGCTTGTCGGCGAGTGATTCTTTTGGAAAGGCCGAACCATTATTGAGCTGACATCTGTAGAGCTCTTTAAATGAAATATGAATTGGGTTTTTATGCCTGCGACTGTCTCTTCTCTGATAGGCTGCTTCTCTAAAGAACCTTTCATTAAACCAAATAAGCTTTTACATCCATGAAAGGTTGTCAATTGTTTATCTTCTTTTCAAATATAAAATTTTATTAAAATTAATGTTTGAACTACTTTTTTTTCTAATTTCCTTCATGGATTATACATTTAGCCTGAAATTGGTTAAGAAAACAGCAATTCTCATATTTCAAAACAAATTATTTGAAATAAACAGTATGCTAAAGATCATAAGCTGATATATTTAATACATAATAAGAATGTGTTCAAAATGTGCAAAAGCTGAACTGTGTAATTGTTGCACAACCAAACAGAATTGCAAAAAAAAAAATGCTCCCCCATTTTCCATTAGTCGGACAAACAGCCTCCCAAACTCGCACCATTGGTTGAGCAAAATGTTTACACTTTTGGGGGAAAACATGCTACGAACGGTTTACTTATAGTTTTCTCTGCATTATAAGCTGGTATAGGAGAAAGTATTTTTAATCTTCACCTTCAACACAATTTATTATATAATGGACATTTCAGCCACATATTCAGATTTTATCTTTGTGAATGTTTCTTGGTTTCCCGAAAACGACAGTATGCGTTCAACTTGTAAAGTGCATCAGTTCTGTAATGGTGTGTTTTGCTATTGTGTTTTATAGCAGAAATCACTTTAGATTCACAACCTATTTAATCCTTATGTTGTTTTCCGGTCATTTTGACCCGAAGAGGATTTTCTTTTGCCTGAAAATGCTAGTTAATGTTATTCTATTAGAATGAAACTTACTGACTTTGCTCACAAAGGGTATCACAACTTCCCGTTAAAACCCTTTTGATGTTTCCGGTCTATAAAAAATTGCATATAAATCTCTCATTATGTTATATTGTCATTAAATATTGGATGCCAACTTGTTTTCTTTCAATTATCTTAGGTTTTGTATTTGGCCTGAGCATATGCACCTCTGTTTTTGAGTGAAAAAGCATTTTTTTGTGGATACTTTTGGCAATATTAAATAAAATATGAAAAGATTCTGTACTATTTATCACACTATTGTGCTTTAGGAAGTTTTTATTTTGTACAAAATGACACAGAATACACACTTGTGATGTTCCAGGTCAAAAATGACCGGCCATTGAAAATTAATGGGAGAGATCAAAAATAAGAGAAACATTTAGTGTTCAGGAGCATGTTCATGTTCACATATGTGCATGTGTGCTTGCAAACATAAAGGCCTCTGACCTGTGCATGCGCACATACACACGCATACGGGCACTAACACGCAAACACAAACAGACACATGCTCACGTACAAGCACGAACTCTTTTGAGTATTACATGCTTTCTTTTTCACAGAGATTAACTTTATCCTACCCTGAACTGCATCCAAAATCCTTTCATCCATCCAACATTACCACACACACACACACACACACACACACACACACACACACACACACACACACACACACACATGTTGTGTTTCCATGTTTTATGGGGACTTTCCATAGACATAATGGTTTTTATACTGTACAAACTTTATATTCTATCCCCTAAACCTAACCCTACCCCTAAACCTAACCCTCACAGAAAACTTTCTGCATTTTTACATTTTAAAAAAAACATAATTTAGTATGATTTATAAGCTGTTTTCCTCATGGGGACCGACAAAATGTCCCCACAAGGTCAAACATTTCGGGTTTTACTATCCTTATGGGGACATTTGGTCCCCACAAAGTGATAAATACACGCTCACACACACACACACACACACACACACACACACACACACACACACACACACCAGAACTGTCTTTGCCCCACAGTGACCCCTCTCCAATAGAAAAAATTTAATTGTGGTGTTCCCGGTCAAAGATGACCGGCTAGTGCAAATGAATGGGGAATATCACAAAAAAAACATTTGTGAGGTGCATAAGCTCAGGTCAATAAACTCCAAAAAGTATTGAAAAACCTATGCTAACTGAAAGGAAAAACAAGTTGGCAAAAAATATCTAATCCAATATCTGGGGAAAATATAGCATAACCAGACATTTATAAACAATTTTTAATAGGCTGGTCAATTTTTGACAGTGAACACCGAATTTGGTAAAAAAAAATGTCAACACAGCACAAGGGTTAAGATGAAAAGCATTGCTAACTGATGGATAAATGGGATTTTTAAAGGCTTTGTCTTTTACTTTTTTTTATAGCATGTTAGAACTGGTAAAATAATGGCCCACTAAAAAAAGTTCTGTGTTCTCTTTCTTCCGCTACTCTTCCTCTCAATTAATATTAGGTTTATGAAATAAAATGTCACTGACAAATGCTAGCAAAACTTTCACGAAGATCACAGAAAAAAAACATTATTACACTTATCAATCAAACCTCTCTGACAGCTTGGGATCTCTTGAGTGAGTTGTTAATTCTGTGAATTCTTGCTATCTAAGGTGTTAGGTTTTATTTTCACCTTTCTCTTAACATTTCTCCTTATATTTAACTTTTTTTTTCCTACTGGTTTAATAAAAATCTTTGTTAACTCTGCAATATTACCTTGGTTAATTTAATCTAAACAATCAAAAGAAGTTCTCTGATAATATGCCAATGTTCAGGTGGCTTTACTTTTGAAACGGTGAATATTTTAATGTTAGCAGATTGGCCCCGTCACTTACATTGCAATTGCCTTACTGTTTGTAACCCAGGTTTATGTTTTTAAGAAAAGTCTAAATAACTTTTTGTGGTAATCAATATTATGCCACAAATGCTGTCAATTGAGCTTAACTTGTAGTGAACCTGGAATATTCTTTTAATTGTGCCAGGCAAATAGTGCTGACTTTAGTGAATAATACACAATTTATAATAAGTCTAAGATACATACAAAGGAGGCATGTTTATGCTGATTTAAATACTTTCTGTGTTATACTTATTAAACTGGATTGTAGAAGGTTAGTGA
Source organism: Xyrauchen texanus (assembly GCF_025860055.1). Taxonomy (NCBI): domain Eukaryota; kingdom Metazoa; phylum Chordata; class Actinopteri; order Cypriniformes; family Catostomidae; genus Xyrauchen; species Xyrauchen texanus. The sequence continues at coordinate 22,841,357 of NC_068309.1, read as the reverse complement.
ATAAGCACGGAAAATATAGCGCACAAAACTGGCGCAACTGTTTATTGACCTCGCCCGGGGTATTCTATTTGTCCTGCATACTCCAGTCTGATTGAAAGGAAATGAGAACAGAGAGAGTGAATGGAGATGTTCTGAGATGTTTGTGATAGTTTTGTGTATTAAGTAGGGGGCTCAGGAGCTCACACAAAGTCCTAGTGGGAATACACTGATTTGTTCAAGCATAGCTGCCAACAAAAATAGGACAACCTGACTCTTGATGCTTAAGTTATGGATAAGCTTCTGGCTCTTCAGCAATGCAGTAAATCAAAAACCTAAAGAGTTTACAGTAGCATTTATTCATTCTTTGTATATATCCAAGTTATAATCCTTAATCTGACCCTTCTTTTGGCATTTTAACAAGTTTTATTAACAAAACATTTAAAGTTAAAGGAATATTTCACCCCAAAATAAAAATTCTGTCATTAGTATTTTATTTTTTTTTCCTTTTGAAGAATATCAACTCACTTTCATGTAATGGCGCTTTCAAACTCGGCACTGCAAAAGTGTCCCATATGACCTGTACACTATATTACAAGTATTCTGAAGTCATATGATAGCATTGTGAGGAACAGCCTGAAATTAAAGCTGTTATTCACTGAAACCCCAGCTTTCCTTGCACATTCATGAGAAAAGTAGCAATGTCTGATTCATTAATAAATCATTCTTTTAAATCAAATCTTTTCATCAATCAGTTAATCCAGTTCACAAAAGCCTTCTGAATCATTTGTTCATGAGTCACACTGGTTTTCGAGTTCATCCTAATGATCCATTTGCAACTGTTAGCATGTCAATGTAGGTGAAAATCATTAGTAAATAGTGACTTACACTCACTGAGCACTTTATTAGGAACACTATGGTCCTAATAACACGCCCGACATGGTCTTCTGCTGTTGTAGGCCATCCACCTCAAGGTTCGACGTGTTGTGCATTCTGAGATGTTATCTGCTCACTACAATTGTACAGAGTTGTTATCTGAGTTACCGTATCCTTTCTGTCAGCCCGAACCAGTCTGGCCATTCTCTGTTGACCTCTCTCATCAATAAGGCATTTCTGTCCACAGAACTGCCACTCACTGAATGATTTGGCACCATTGTGAGAGACTGTAGTGCGTGAAAATCGCAGGAGATCAGAAATACTCAAATGTTACAGAAATACTCAAACCATCCTATCTGGCACCGACAATCAGGCCACAGTCAAAATGACTGAGATCACATTTTTAACTGAAGCTCCTGACCCGTAACAGCATGATGTTATACATGGCACTGCTACCACATGATTGGCTGATTAGATAATCACATGACTAAGAAGGTGTACAGCTGTACCTAGTAAAGTTCTAAGTGAGTGTATATTTTCATAAAATAAAGTTGTTATGGTTTCAGAAGACTTGGAAAGTAGTAAGTCGTATGAACCACATTAATGGTGCTTCTTCATAATTTTAGAGCTTGATACCCCCAGTCCTTATTCACTTTTGTTATATTGTAAAGGTTGGTCCAAGATACTCTTTAAAAATTCACCTTTCATGTTTCACAGATGAAAGTAAGTTATACGGTTTTGAAATGTCATGAAGGTGATGAATTAATAACGACAACATTTTCTGGTTTTGGTGAACTATTGTTTTGATAATGTACAATAGGATGCAGATATCCTCAACTGAACTTGCAGAGCTGACAGCTGTGTCAGGAGTCAGACAAGTTTTCAGTTTCATGGATGTTGTTATTATTGTCTAAAGTGAAGCACAATGGTGTCACATTGCCTCACACGCTGGCGTGTTTGTCTGCTGCTGCTCTCCGGCTTCTTTTCAATGTTTTTAGATGCTTTTGGTTAGTGGCCTTTTGTAGGAGCGACCTCAGGAAATCGAGTTTTATGCTTCTCTTTTATGGACAATCTTATGGATTATTGACTTTTTAGTTTGTTTGAAATCTACGCTACACCTCTCATTTTATTGGATTACCTCAAAGGATATTAACACCGCTGCATTCACCGATGGTCTTCGCCGTGACTGCTATGTGCAGTCTTAAATAGGCTGCTTGATTACCTGGTCCATGTCCAGTTGGGCTGGAGTGCATGGATTTTGAATTCAGGTCGTATTCATCAAGGATGTTCTGCCTTCTGTTGCCCATCTTGGCCTGCTGGAGTTTCTTTGTTGGCCCTAGCCAGTTTCAGGAGAGAGCTCCCTGCTTGTTTGCAAGTTCATGCAATAATTTTTCTTCTGACATGGTTTTATTCTACTCATCTCTGGCTTTAGAGCGTTTGAATTCCTTGGCCCGCCTGTCAGATGGAGTTTATAACTGTTGCTCTGCTCTTGGAATTGCACGTCACCCACGGTATGCCCATCGAGGGTCACGCCAACATCCCTTCAGATTACCGACTGATTCCTCTGACAACCACCACATACCAGCCATATGGTCTTCTTGCCATGTGAAGCGGGGTGTCAATTTTGATAATCTCAGCCTGCTGAAACGCAAATCTTTTATTTCACTGCAAAACACAGATGGTGCCACTACTAAGATGGCCCTCATTAATGCACAGTCATAATTGAACAAGTCTTTTATACTGAATGACTTTGTTATATCACGATCATTGGACTTTTTATTCATCACTGAGACCTGGCTGAATCCTGGCGAACAAATGGCCCTTGGGGATCTAACACCGCCAGGTTGTGACCTTTTTAATTCCCCACAGCCTTCAGGGTGAGGAGGTAGTGTTGCCATTGTTTATAGAAAATCTTTTAAATGCAGGACAATGCCTTATGGCATGTATTCCAGTTTTGAGGTCCAACTATTAAAGATTGACATCTTGGGTCCTGCTTTCTGTGCACTTGTGTACAGACCTCCCAGATTTAATAAGAACTTCATCCAACAAACTTTCTCTCTGGACTGGTCTCTCATTGTGATAGACTCCTGATTCTTGGTGGTCACTGGTCCTATTCACAATATAGGTCATACATTAGATCTTGTGTTATCTTGTGGTATTTCTGTATCCAACTTAGAGATCTTAGTAATTGGCATTTCTGACCATTATTCAATAATGTTTGAGTCTGTATCTACTTGTCCTATCTTACTCTTTCTCTGCCCTTACATCACTACCGGTTCATTCACTCGTCTGCTGCCAATCTTTTTTCAGAATTTAATTTAACGTATTTCACAAATTATGTCTTAGCTGGAATCAACACTGAATCATTGGTTGGAGCTTTTAATAAATCTTGTACTTTTACAATTGATAATGTCGCTCCACTTAAGACTAAGGAGAATTAAGGGTGTTTCACGGCCTTTGCAAGATGATGTCACCCTTGACCTCAGACAAGAGTGTAGAAAAGATGAGCGCAAGTGGAAACGAGACAAGCTTCAGGTCTTTATTGATATTTTAAAGGAGTGTTTAACGAACTATCAGAGAACTGTAAAGGAAGTGAAAGCTATGTTTTTCTTGACATTAATTTCTGATAACACAAATCGACCAAAAGTATTCTTCAAAACAATTGATTCCGTTTCAAACCCAAATAGAAATGCTTTTCTGGACGCCAACCAAGAGACCTGCAAAACATTTTTTAACTTCTTGACTTACAAATTTTAGCAGATTAAAGGAGCAATTGTACCTTCACAAATTGATCAACCACTAATTCCTTTCCCGTCCAGCTCCCTGACTCACTTTGAACCAGTTACATTAGCACAGTTAGCAGATATAAAGTGTTCCAGTTACAAGCTGTATACTCCATCTCCGCACCTTTTTAAAGAAGTTTTCATAACTACCACTTCCTGTGTAACAGCTATAATTAACAGCTCATTAGCAAGTGGAGTTGTTCCAAGAAGTTTTAAACATGCCGTTCTAGATCCTTTATAAAAAATATATATATTTTTTGGATCCTGCAATACACAACAATTACAGACCAATCTCCAAACTGCCTTTCATCTCCAAGATTTTGGAGAGAGTTGTTTATTCTACTCCTATCTAAATACATTTAACATTTTAGATACATTTCAGTCTAGTTTCAGACGCTTGCACACCACTGAATCTGCATTGTTGTAGGTCACCAATGATATTTTACTCTCCATGGATTCAGGTTCACTTGTAGTCTTAGTTTTATTAGATATCAGTGCTACATTCAACACTATCGACCATAAAATACTTCTCAGTTATCTCAAATGTATGGTTGGGTATGGCCCTCCTGTGGTTTTCCTAAAAGAAGGACGTTCTCTTTTAATTTAGGTCATTTTTCTTCTACGTCGGCTCAATGACAATGAGGGTCAATTTTAGGACCCTTGTTATTTTCCCTGTATATGCTTCCTCTGGGCTCCATTTTTCAGAATTACAACATATCTTATCACTGTTATGCTGACGATTCACAGTTTTATTTCCCAGAGAGTATAGACAAGAATTGTTCATTTGAGAATGCCCTAAATTGCTTCAAAGCTATTAAACATTGGCTGGCAAACTTTTTTTTTGAATGAAAGCAAAACCTAAGTTCTGATTTTAGGTTCCTCCACGTCCTCCTTACCTGACCTGGTTGCCCAGGCCAGGTAAGGAGGACCTCTGTCGTCGAATGTACAAGATCATGGAACAAGAAGGAATTTTGGAGTGATTTTAGACTCTTACATTTCAATAAGCAGATCAGTGCTGTTATCAATGGTGGCTTTTTCCACCTGAGATCTATCGCTAAAATAAAACAATTTCTTTCTCATAAAGACTTGGAAAATGTTATCCACTCACTTATTACCTCAAGGTTAGACTATTGTAACTCTTTGTACATTGGTCTCCCCCAAACTGCATTATCTTGCCTACAGCTAGTTCAAAACGTGGCAGCTAGACTTTTAACAGGATCAAGAAAGTGAGATCACATTTCCCCGGTTATAGCATCTCAACACTGGCTTCCTGTGAAATTTAGGGTCGATTTTAAATTCTGATTTATGTTACAAGGTCATTCTCGTACCCCAATAAATCAGTGAACTCCCTAACTCCCCTACCAGAGGACTCAGGACTTCTGATCAACTTTTATTAAGGGTTCTTCATTGCCACTATAGATCTAAGTGTGATCGTACCTTTTCTGTGATAGGTCCTAATCTATGGAATAGTCTTCCTTTCCATGTGAGGTCAGCTTCATCACTAGCCATTTTTAAATCTTCTTTTTATTCTGTATCTAATATATAATTGAATAGTTTAAAATGGATAAATACAAGATGCTGTATTTAAAGTTTTTTAAATTATTTTATATATATATATATATATATATATATATATATATATATATATATATATATATATATATATATATATATATATATATATAAATTTTACTTTAAATCAATCTGTTTTTATATCACTCTGTCATTATTTATTTATTTGATCTGTAAACACTTTGGGTCAATTTCTGTTGTTTTTTAAATGTGCTCTATAAATAAAGGTTGGCTTGGCTTGACACACATCATTTCTTCCATACAAATGGCGGAACCCGATGTGTCCCAGTTTGACTTATGGAACACCAGGCCAGGATGCTACATGAGCATACTCTGCAACTCTATTAGCAATATGCATAACCTGACTTGACTTCACTTGAAAGTAAAGGGGAATTGGAAACCTGCTACTTGATAAAACTCCTCTCAGATGGAAATCCAGTACCTTGCCAAAGTTGCTCACACTGTGAGTAATTCACTGCCAGTTTTGTTCATTTACATATATAGTTTCCTTTGTAATTAGCCAACAGAAAACATGAAAAAGGTGATATTTTCTTTGATTTAATTATTTATTTATTTATTTCAAACGTAATCCATCTTTTCCAATAGCTCATTTCTAGTTATGGCTAAGAGCCCAGAGTTTTAATATTGGTCTTGCACAATAAAATGAATTGAATTTGCAGCTTTGGAAAAACAAACCATAAAAAATGTATTCCAGGCCCTGTGGTTTCAATTAAATCTTACATACCCCGGCTTTTTCAGATATCTTACATACTGTAAATAGCAGTGTCAATATTAACAGACCCCATAATAATGGTTAGAGGAATATTTGGATCCTATTTAGTATTAAGATCCTATTTGGTAATTCTTAAGTTCTGCAATTCTTGTCTTATTTTAATTTCTCTGCAGCAGCTTTATATTTGCGGTTCCTATTTGGAATGTGCAGGATGTTCTAAAGTTAACCTGCAGAGCTTTACTTATCAAGTCTCAAAATCTTCTTTCACACTGTGGGAAAATAAGTGTAAATCTGGTGCAGTTTATCCTGCGTAGTGTAGGAGGTTAATACACCCTGGCACCCCTGGAATGGTTTTGCGAGAGAGAAGCTAATATTGTATTGCCAGACCTCACAAACATGTTTGTGGCTGCAATGAATGCTAAGTAGATTGCGTCTGTTTTTTCTTTGAAGATTTTGCATTGTGACTAGAAATAACATATTTACTTAATTTTTACAGTGTTTCAGAGTATTGCTACCTTTTAGATGAGTGTGTTTAGATGGATGGATGGATGGATGGATGGATGGATGGATGGATTCCTTTATTGATACTATTATTACATTTTTAATGGCTTTAATCATTTTAAATTTGGATGCACCTAATATCATATGCTTACCAAATACAAAACCTCCACCAAACCAAGAAGCAACCTTTATACCTTTAGATGATTCCTGAGATATCATCTTTTTCTAATACCATTTGCCTTTCCAAAAATAATACTAACTTAAAAATAAATCAGAACAGGAAATCTATCCAACTACATGTGGCCTACCTTTAGAGTGGTATCTATACCATTAAGGATACAAAAAGCATAGTCTTTCCATCCTTACATGATTTATTGCACCATCTCCTATAGCAGTGAACACGCTTTAAAAAGCACATACATTAATCATCATTTTGTGATCAAACAGGCCTGTGGGATAAATTGATTAATTTGAGGAATGCAGTATCTGTAATACCACAAAGACTTTAAGAACACATTGTGAAATAAGATATTAATTTCATTATGGCTCCATACTCAATACCTGTGCTCTTTAATGCAGTATTTACTTATTGATGAAATGTGAAATCTTGCACAAAAATCTTTTCACTGTTTGTGTGAGAGTTCAACTGTTGAGAGGTGCTTATCATCAGTAGATTTTCCTGGCTCTGCTTTCATGTCTCTGTTTCGACTGCTGACTTTGATTCCCACCGCTGTGAGAAAACATGGGTCCTGAAGGACCGAGTATGTGCACACATGCTCCACTGGACATGATTCCAATATCCCCCCTCTGTGGACGCCTGGGAACACACAGCAAATAACTACACTGCTTCAAGCTCACTTCCCTTTAGACTCCATACACAGGGCTTATCTAATCACAGCACCTCACAGGAGCTCTAAAGAAATCAACTCTCACTGAAACCCAATCCCAACATTTTATTGGAGATCGTTGTTTGCTTTGTTGAAAGGAAGAAACATGTAAAACCTGTTTTGAAAATGCACGAAAAGAACCAGAATTAATAATTTTGCTGAACCTTTTATTTGGGAGGTGCTATAGCCAAAAATGGTTTTATTTATTTGTTGTTGTTATTTTGTATTCAGTCATTATCCAATGGGGTTTTAAGTATAAGAATTTTCCATAAGAAAACAGTTGATTGTTTATTAATCATAGAGGAACAATAAAAAAGGCAAAATTATCTAGTTTAATATTTTTACAAGAAAAACATAAAAAAACAAAAAAAGTTTAGTTCCCCGTTTGTCGCTCACTTCAACGTTGTATCGAAAAAGCAACACTAGGGGTCTCTCTTGAGAGCCTTTTGCATCTCTGAAATTTGAGAAAAGGCCAATGAGAATTTGGCAGACAGAATGTGCATGTCCCGCCCCCGGACATACGGGTATAAAGGGTGGGAAATGAGTTTCATTCAGAAATTTTCTTCGGAGCCGACCGGTTGTGTGAACAGCGAGCCTCGAGTCCCAATTGGTTTTCCTCTCAACAGCGTATGTCAGCAGATTTCTCCTTCTCTACACAGCAGTGCAGCTTTGCCCCTGGATGCTTCGACAGCTCTAGTAAAAGAGAAATTTTCACTAAAAGAGTATTTTCTCTAAAAGCTCAATACACAGCGGCGTTGAACGTCCTTTTCAGTACGTGTCTTTATAAAGATGCCTTTCCGCCCCTGTGTAGTTCCTGGATGCGGTCAAGTGCTCTCTGCTCCTGATGGTCACAGGTGCTGCCTCGTGTGTCTGGGCCGCGATCACACCGAGGCAGCATTTGTGGATTGTTAGTGATCTCACTACGAGAATCTTACCATGGCAATGTTGCGGTCACGGCTTTCCTTCCTAAGAAGGAATGCCACTCCAGCCACCCCCCGCGTCACTACTTCTTCCCACGGGATTGAGGATGACCGATAGAGGCGATTTGGGGTTGGCAGCAGGCTCGGTTTCGCCGGAACGTCCCCACGAACCACCCGCCCCCCAACACGCTCCTTGACTTCCGTCCAGTGCTCGAGGCAACAGCGGCTTGCCTCACGGCCAGCCTGCCTATCCTCTTCAGCCCCACGAGCTGGATAAGCTCGCCGCTGCATCGGAGAGAGGTCCGGCATCTGACGCGGATGACTCGACTGGGCTGCTTCCTTCGGGCCAGCACACCTAGTCTGAGGCTGACGCCCAGATGTCCGACATGCTTGCCCGGGCCGCCGTCAGCGTGGGGCTGGACTGGAAACCTCCATCCTCCACACAGCCTACGCGGCTGGATGATTGGTTCCTCTGTTCTGCGCACCGCTTACAGCCGTGCAGATGCCAAATCCCTGCACGCAGAAATTGCAACTCTCTTACTCAAAGACGCAATGGAGCCTGTCCCTCCAGCCGAGATGAAGAAGGGTTTCTACAGCCCTTACTTCATCGTGCCCAAGAAAGGTGGTGGCTTACGACCGATCTTGGACATGCAAGTTTTCAGCCGGGCCTTGCACAAACTCCAGTTCAAAATGATCATGCAAAGACACATTCTAACTTGCGTCCGGCATCTAAATTGGTTCACAGCGGTAGACCTGAAGGACGCGTACTTCCACATCTCAATATTGCCTCGACATCGACCCTTTCTACGGTTCACATTCAATGGCCAGGCATATCAGTACAAGGTTCTCCCCTTCGGCATGTCCCTGTCCCCTCGCATCTTCACGAAGGTCGCAAAGGCAGCCCTTGCCCCACTTCGGGAAGCAGGTGTCCGCATTCTCAACTACCTCGACGGCTGGCTCATCCTGGCACACTACCGAGAGTTACTATGCGCCCACAGGGACAAGGTGCTCAGGCACCTCAGCCGTTTAAGGCTTCAGGTCAACTGGGAAAAGAGCAAACTCACCCCGGTTCAGAGAATAGTTAGACTCAGTCTCAATGTCAGCGTGCCTCACCAACAAGCACGTGCAGTCAGTGCTGAAATGCCTCACTGCGTTCAGGCTGGGCACGGAGTTCCCTTTAAAACATTTCCAGAGGCTCCTGGGGCATATGGCGTCCTCCACAGTGGTCGCGCCGCTGGGGTTGATGCATATGTGACCGCTTCAGCACTGGCTCCAGACTCAAGTCCTGAGAAGAGAATTGTGCTGCGGCACGCACCGTATGTTCATCACCCCCGCCTCCCGACAAACTTTCAAACCCTGGACAGACCTCTGCTTTCTACGGACAGGAGTCCCCTTGCAGCAGGTGTCCCGACACGTCCTGGTCACCACAGATGCCTGAAAATTGGGTTGGGGCACCATGTGCAATGGAAAGGGGCCCCGCTGCACTGGCACATCAACTGCCTAGAGTTGTTTGCTGTACTTTTTGCCCTACGGTGGTTTCTCCCGTTAATTCAGGGCAAACACGTCTTGATTTGATCAGACAGCACCACCATGGTAGCGTACATAAGTCGCAGAGGCAGCATACACTCCCGTCACATGTCACAACTCGTCTGTCGTCTCCTCCTTTGGAGTCAGCAGCAACTCAAGTCGCTGCATGCCACTCGCATCCCGGGCAACCTCAACGTGGTAGCGGACGCGCTATCACGACAACGCTTGCCCAGTGGAGAGTGGAGGCTTCACCCCCAGTCAGTCCAGCTGATTTGGAAACAGTTCGGCAAGGCCCAGGTAGAGACCTCCAACTGCCCGCTCTGGTACGCCCGAACAGAGGCTCCCCTTGGGGCAGACACGCTGGCACACAGCTGGCCTGTGGGGTTGCGCAAGTACGCATTTCCCCCAGTGAGCCTGCTTGCACAGGTGCTGTGCAAGGTCAGGGAGGACGGGGAACAAGTCATTCTAGTGGCTCCCTATTGGCCCACTCGGACTTGGTTCTCGGATCTCATACTCCTCGCGACAGCCCCTCCCTGGCAAATTCCCCTGAGGAAGGACCTTCTTTCTCAGGGACGGGGCATGCTCTGGCATCCGCACCCAGACCTCTGGAACCTCCAAGTCTGGCCCCTGGATGGGATGCGGAAGATTCATTGTATGTTCATGATACCAAATGCATCAAGTAATGTTAACGAATGGAACCTTATTGTAAAGTGCTACCAATACTTTTAAATCCATCGTCTCAGTTACGGGACAATCAGGTTTTTATTTTAAACGAGTTGTTAATGACAATTATCCATGAACTTGATCCAGGGTTTCCCAAGATACCAAAGTCTGCATTCAAAAAGGCAGTAACTTCAAAATGAACTCAAACATTATCAATTCTTCCAAGACCAAATTATCTGAGCTATGCTGTTCGATGTTTTACTCATCTGTACTCAACAAAATGTATCTATTTTTATGTCTCCTAAGGAATTTTAGGAGAAATATCTGAGACAAAGCTAAAACTTAAATAAAACATAACTATTAGATCTCCTCAGCTATGAAAGAACAAGCCCTGAGCAATGAAATCGTTCCATTGGGCTGTACTCTTTCAAAGCCATATATTCCATAAACTACAATAAACGACTGAGGAAGTCAATTAATAATTTCAAATCACAAAGAAAGATATAGAAATGTTGTTTTGTTATTTTCAGTTTTTAAATGGCACACGGTTCAAGCCGGACATGTAATCTTGCCCAGTACACAGGCTAGGTCTTTTTAGTTGAATTGCTGGAAGTAACTGAAGCAAGAAAATTGAATTTTTGCCTCCAAGACCTTTTCCCCTAACGACTGTGTGTGTGGAGAGTTCATTCAGTCTGTTTATTGAATTAAACACTGTTTACAATTACTTAACCTATCAGGGACATAAAGCACTGACCGTTACTTGTTCCAGCACACTAAAACATGAAAAAGAGGCATTGCAGAATAACACAAACATTTTGACTGCATAGTTATGGCTTAAATGTACTGTATCTACAGCCTACAGTATCTACATCGCAGAAGTGTATCTACAAGAAACACAATCCTTTCTTCATTTCGCCTAGAAGAAAAGTATACATAGTTTAAAATGATGTCGAACTGTGCTGTGATTGTCAAGGGCAGATAAATCAGTGTAGGTCAAACCCCATCTAAATTATCAGAGTGATATTGATTTGCTTAGAGCAAACTCAAAATGATATAGAGTGGAATCATATTCCAGTATTTAGAAAATAACCAGACTCAAAACATCTGATTCCATCTGAATGAGGAAATCAATTGTATTTTGGATACTGTATACACTTTTGATTGCATCATGATAGCAATGCTTAAATTTCCCCTCTGCTGTGAAGCTTCAGGCTGAGAGTCCCAGAAATAAATGTCCTTGATTCAACATTCCACCGCAGTCACATGGGCATCCAGCTCATTATATGGTTGAAATAGTGAGATAGACTGATATAGACCCCTTAGCCAAAGTTGGATTGTGGCCCATACCTGGGGGCCTCTAACTACCAGGGGCCTTGAGCTGAGATGCCTGCAGTGGTCTGACACATAAAAACAAACGCTGCAAATGCAAAATTAATATCGACAAATACTGATCAGACTATGTGAGTGGAGCAGAGTGGCCCTCCAAGAGCGCTCCACTTATGCTCTATCATGGGCAAAACACCTGTTAACAGACCTTAATGCAATAATTCACCATATGTTAAGCAGTGTAAAACAAGAAGGAAAGGTGGAATTTCTGATATAACCAGAAAGGATTTGATAAAAAAAACTAGATAGAGTTAAAAACTAGAAGCACTTGGTAATATTCAACCTCCAGCGCGAAGGTTACTTTCGCTTTTAGTTTTCACACTCCCTATTATTGAGTTAATCTTGCGGTAAGGCTTGACTTAACTACGTGCTTGTGTTTCTCTTTATTCTTACGTTAGCCGGCATTTAGTGAAATTTAATGATGAGATGGCGAAGGAGAACACGAGTGGGGAGGTGATAGTCACGATCAAATGTTTGTTGTGAAATCCTAAAAGACGTGTCCAAAAAACATGATGATAATCCGTTCACATGTGGAGAGAAAATCTAAAGATCAGTCATACAAATATCTCCTATATTTTGAATAATCATATAAACATTCTAATTCTAACTGTATAGGCTATTATGTCCTGCATTAAATAGAATTGAACTTTTAACGACATAAAACACCAACTGAACTAATCAACATGTTAATGTTGCATAGTTTGACTTTAATCAATTGCCATCTACATTTATTTTAGTGCTGTAGGCTAATTTATGAGTTATGCATTTGCAGATGAAAAAGCTCAGCATATGCGAATAGAGGAAAAAAGTGTAGAACATTCTGAGAATGTATTTGTTTTTCATTTAGAGAATTTTTGGGCAAGGTTAATTAAAAGAAGTACAATAATAGAAAATAATTAGGCAATAATATATTTATTAATTTATTAATTTAATTTAATGTTTTGTTTTTGTTCTGGTCATTTTTTTTTTTTTTTTTTTTTTTGCATCTAGCAATTTATTTAATTAATCAAACCTAGAGAATGCTGCTGATATGTTTCAAAAGTAAGCAAAAAATTATTTAATTTAGTCTTGGGCTAAGGTTAGTGTTCTAATAAAGCACATTGTATCTTTTCTTCTGGTATTTTGATACACTTTTAATATACCTTCTGCATGGAAGATTGTGATATTAAAAGGTGTGGAGGGGAAATTGTTGCCGCTTCACTCCACTCACATACTCTGATACTGATTGAATGTGACTACTGATGATACTGTAAACCTCCAACATTTTATGTTTTGTGGTGGCCTTGATATTTCACACGTGCAAATATAAAGTTTGAATAATGTTACACTAGTTATAATTTTTAGGCCACGTCCACTCTAAAGCTATGTCTATATAAATCTAGATACATTTGGACATTTTTTCTTCAAAACACTCCGTCCACACTGAAATGTATGAAAACGTCTCGGTTACCTACTTAACCTCGGTTCTCTCTAGATGAGGGAACGAGTATTGCGTAAGCTAGCTTACGCTACGGGAAAGATTCATCTTTTCTGAGATATTGAAGCCAAAAAATTAGCCTTAATTTTGTATCATTTGTCAACGCAGTGCAGCAACTGCAGACCTTGAGCGGGCTAGCTAGCGAGCTCATTGGTTGCTCTGCGGCAACTGCTGCAGCCTATAGACGAACTTGCGTGAACTCGCGCCCAATGAGAGGCGCCCGCGTGCTCACTGTCCCAAAGCCCGCCAGAATGGGCGTGGCTAGGGTCCATATAAGCACAGTTCATAGGCTGGAACCCTGGTTTTCATTGAATGAAGCGAAAATCGCTCGTGGCGTGAGCACGGCCAGCTACGCAATACTCGTTCCCTCATCTAGAGAGAACCGAGGTTACGTAGGTAACCGAGGCGTTCTCTTACGAGAGGTTCTCTCGTATTACGTAAGCTAGCTTACGCTCACGGGAACCCATTGTCAGCGCCGTCGGCTCAAGCATCCACTGCATGAGCCCCAGGGGGTGGGGGACCCGGGGAGCCCTTGTGAGTGGGGAAATAATATTTGGCCGGCAAGAGTGCGGGTCAGTGTGTGTGTGATACATAACCACATAGTGGGAAGGGAAAAACAGAGCGGTGGTGCCGGTCTGTGTGGAATGTGTCCCATTAGTGCAGCTCACCAGGGGAGCTGTAGCGTGTTAAACCGCTAGTAGTTTTGCCTGCAGAGCGGGCACTTCCAGATTGTAAAATCTGACAAAGGTGGAGGAAGCCCAGCCCGCTGCCACACATATGTCCTGAATGGAAATCCCGCTGGACCATGCCCACGAGGAGGCCATGCCTCTGGTGGAGTGAGCCCTAATGCCTAGCGGGCATGGCAGGTCTTTCGGCAGCGTCTGGCGGCAGCAATAGCATCCACTATCCATCTAGACAGTGTCTGTTTCGAGGTGGCGAGACCCTTGGTGCGCCCTCGAGCGAAGCGAAAAGCTGCTCAGCGGCGTCTTAAAGAGGCGAGCAGCGCAGTATACAATCTCAGTGCTCTGACTGGGCAAAGGAGATTTGTGTCGCGTTAAGCTATCGGATGCTGGCAGAGCCGATAGGGAAATAATCTGTGCTCTGAAAGGAGTACCGATCACCTTGGGGACATAGCCGTGTCTAGGCTTTAAAATGACCTTGGAGTCACTTGGTCCAAACTCCATACACGCAGCGCTGACAGACAGCGCGTGAAGGTCTCCACACGTTTAACTGATGACAGGGCAGTCAGAAAAGCGGTTTTGAGTGAAAGGTATTTCAAATCCGCAGTTCAAAGCGGTTCGAAAGGGGGCTTTCATAGCCGAGAACTACAGAAAGATCCCAGATAGGAACCGATGGAGCGTGGGGTTCATCCTTCTAGCTCCCTGAGGAAGCGGATGACCAGCTCGTTTTTCCCGTGACTGGCCGTGCAGGGGTTCGGCGAACGCCGCGACGGCCGCCACGTACACTTTGGCGTGGATGGGGATCTGCCCTTATCCAACAGCTCTTGTAAAAACACGAGCAGTGACAACACCCCACATGTCCGTGGGTCCAGGTCTCTGTCGGTGCACCATTTTGAAAACACCGACCATTTGGGCGCATAGAGTCTTCTCGTGGAAGGGGCTCTAGCGTGTATGATAGTGTCCATTACTCCTTCTGGCAAAGCGACGGGTAGTCGTTGATAACCCAGCGTGCAGCGCCAGCGCTCTGGGTGGGGATGCCAGATCGTGCCGCGAGCTTGAGAGAGGAGATCTGCTCTCACTGGGATGGGCCACGGGGCTGTCAGTGACAGCTGCGTAAGCTCCGGGAACCATGTCTGATTCTCCCAGCACGGGGCTATGAGGAGCACCGGTGGCGCGTTCCCTGATCCTCTGCATTACCTGTGGCAATAGCGAGGCGGGAGGGAAGGCGTAAGCGGGCGGTTGGGCCAGTCCTGGGCCAGCGTGTCCTCACTTTTCGAGAAAAATACTGGGCAGTGAGAGTTCTCTTCTGGCCGAAGAGGTCTATCTCTGCTCTGCCGAATATTTGCCATAATTTCTGGACTGTTTGAGCGTGCAGGGACCATTCCCCTGGGGGAACACTGTCTCTGGACAGTCTGTCTGGGCTGTCGTTCAGGTGGCCTGGCACGTCGCGTTGCCCTCAGCGGCGCAGGTGGCCCTGGGACCAACTTAGTATGCATTTTGTCAGATGGAAGAGGTTCCTGGATCTGACACCGCCCTGATGGTTTAGATAGGATACCACAGATCTGTTGTCGAGCGGACCAGGGCGTGGTGACCCTGAATGACCGGGAGGAAGCGCCGGCGGCGTGCTCGACCGCTATCATTTCCAGACAATTTATGTGAAGGAGCTTTTCCTGAACTGACCATAGGCGAAAACCGGCAAGCCCTCGCGAGACCGCGCCCCAACCCGTGTTGGGCGGCGTCTGTTGAGATGACTTTTCGGCGAGATACAGCTCCCATCGTCACTCCCGCTGATACCATTCGGCCACCGTCCAAGGCTGCAGAGCTGATATACAGGTCTGAGTCACTCTGATCGGCTGGCGGCCTGTGGCCCATGCCCGGCGAGACGCGCGGGTGTTTAGCCAATGCTGAAGCGGGCGCATGCACAGTAAACCCAGCTGAAGTACTGCTGCGGCTGAGGCCATGTAACCTAACACTCTCTGAAATTTTTTCAGAGGCGTGAGGCTGTTCATCTGAAAAGACGCGGCTAGTTGCGCGCGCACCGTGTAGATAAGCGAGCCGTCATTGCCACGGAGTCTAGTTCTATTCCAAGGAAGGAAATTGCCTGACTGGGCTGTAGTGAGCTCTTGGTCCAATTGACTGCAAGACCCAGACTGTTCAGATGACTGAGGAGAACTGTCCTGTGAGACAGAAGCTCCATATGTGACTGTGCCAAAATCAGCCAATCGTCCAAATAGTTCAGAATTCGCAAGCCCTGACTCCGCAGGGGTGCGAGCGCCACATCCATGCACTTCGTGAAAGTACGGGGTGCTAAGGACAGGCCGAACGGAAGGACGGTGTATTGATAAACCTGACCGTCGAGGCGAATCTCAAGAATGGCCTGTGACAGGGATTTATCTGAATCTGAAAATAGGCATCTTTCAGATCGAGAGAAATAAACCAGTCCCCTGGTGCACATGCGCGAGGAGTTTCCTGATTGTAAGCATTTTGAGCGGTCTTTTTGCAAGCACCTTGTTCAAAACCCTGAGATCTAATATTGGTCTGAGGCCGCCGTCTTTCTTGGGGACAAGAAAATAAAGGCTGTAAAACCCGACTTCAGCTCAGTGAAGGCGGCACTCTCTCTATGGCCCTTTTGCACAGAAGGTTTGCTTTTTCTGAGCGAAGCATGCAGGCTGCTTCCGTGTTCACAGTAGTTTCGAGCCGCGCCCTGAAGTGGGGTGGGCGGCGATCGAACTGTAGCAAATAGCCCTGTTTTATTGTGCTTAACACCCATTTGCATATCCCTGGGATAGCTTCCCACGCTTTGAAGCGTAACGCTATAGGGTGAATGGCCGAGTCGCCCTGATTACCGTACACAGCGGGCTGAACAGAATGTGTGGCCGCTTATTGTGCTTATGCATGACTGCTCGCAGACAGCAGGGACATGCTGTTCTGTGAGTGACTTCCCGATTGAGATGAATGGGGAAAGAGTCACATCCGTTAAGTGATGCGCGAGCATAGTCACTTACACATAGAGAGGTGTTTGCTGGCCGTGTGTCAGAGCGGGCAGAGAGGGGACGCGCACACGGGCTCGTGATAGCGTTTATTGTCTCTAACACTCGAGCGGGCTGTGCCCGCTTTATGTGAGTGTGCTCTGATAGGAACACGGGAAGTGTAATACTTGTGTGTAGGGGTGAACACTGGATTGTGGGCACATTTTCTACACATAAGACATGTTTGCTCTCTGATAGGGACACGGGAAGTGTAATGCTTGTGTGTAGGGGTGAACACTGGATTGTGGGCACATTTTCTACACATAAGACATGTTTGCTCTTTACAAGATCTTTTTGTCGCCGTGAAAACGGCGTTTGAGTGCAGGCAAGCGGGTAGTAACACCGGCTTGTTGGCTGCTGAATTCACCACTGTAGTAGCCTGAGAGAAGGGGACGGACAGGGGGCGAAGCTTTGACGGTGGTCCGGCCGCGGCGGGACTGAGCCGTCGTTTTTTCAACAAAGCTAGGAGGACTTCGGTTGCAGCTTTGGTGGCGCGAAGGGCGAGGTCCGTCGCGCTCCTTAGATCTGTAACAGCCTCTGGGTGCCTGCCTTTCTCATCCCATTCCCGAAGAAGGTCCGCTTGGAGGATCTGCAAGACGGCCATGGAATGCAGAGCAGATGCGGCTTGGCCTGCGGCGGAATAGGTGCGGCCAACACAGGCGGAAGTAGTTCTGCAGGCCTTAGACGGGAGCACTGGCTTAGACCGCCATCTCGCGGAGGGCGGGCAAAGGTGTGCTGCTACCGAATCCTCGACCGGAGGGATGGAAGAGTAGCCCTTCTCGGCGGCGCCGTCCACTGAAGCGAGAGAGGTGGAGACGTGGGATTGAATCCTGGCCGAGAGAGGCGCGTTCCACGATTTAGAGAGCTCGGCGTGGAGTTCGGCAGGAAGGGAGCGGCCGGGCGCTGGCGCCAGCGGTGACGGCTTTGAAGAAAGCAGCCGTCGAGTCTGTTGGGAGCCTGCTCAGGGGCGGTGACCACTCGAGTCCGAGGCGGTCGGCGGCCTGTGTGAGGAGGCGTATCAGTTCCCCGTCGACTCGGCGCGGGTCCTGCTGGATTCCTGGGCCGATGAGGAGGCTTGTGACCACTCCTCGCTGTCGAAGCCATGATGGAACAGCAGCCCTTGTCCTCCGCCTCGCTCTCCGAGGTGGCAGCAGTGTGGCTGCTCGGCGGCAACTCGCGGCGTCCGGGGCGGGGAGGGTGAACGCGATGCTCGAGGAGAGGCTCCGGCGAGACAGTCGCTTCTAAACCCGGTTCCGGCAGCCTTTGGGAGCGGCGCTTCTTCCGGCGTGGCGAAACAGAAGGCGGCGCGGCGGCTTCGGTCCTGAGCGCTCGAGTTGAGCCCGCAGGGTCGACATCGGAAGCTCCTCGCAGAGGTCGCATCCGCCCGTCAGCGAGGCGAGCTCTGCATGCCCCAGTCCCAGGCAGAGAGCGCAGATGATGTGGCGGTCTCCGGCGCTGAGAGGGGTGCGGCATGAACCGCAGGTCGCGAGGCATCTTTAAAAAGACACGCGTGCTCTTTTGTGAAGTTCACTGAGGAACTCGTTTGCTTTAAAAGGATACGTCGCCGGATGGCGTAGCTCGCAGGATGGCTGAAGGTAGCGGCGGCCGGCTTCTTCGAGCGCTGTCCAAGCTTGCTTGATGCCCCTCGAACGGCGACGCGGCTTCTTGCAGTTTCAGAGATGCGAAGAGCTTCGCTGAAGAGATGAAAATCAGGGTTCCAGCCTACGAACTGCGCTTATATGCACCCTAGCCACGCCCATTCTGGCGGGCTTTGGGACAGTGAGCGCGCGGGCGCCTCTCATTGGGCGCGAGTTCACACAAGTTCGTCTATAGGCTGCAGCAGTTGCCGCAGAGCAACCAATGAGCTCGCTAGCTAGCCCGCTCAAGGTCTGCAGTTGCTGCACTGCGTTGACAAATGATACAAAATTAAGGCTAATTTTTTGGCTTCAATATCTCAGAAAAGATGAATCTTTCCCGTCGTTGTTTCTTACGAGAGAACCTCTCGTAAGAGAACTCTTAAATCCACTTAACGCATATGAAAAAAATTGCTGTTCTATGTACGGTCTGAAACATTATTGTTTCATAATGGGACAGCAATTCTGAGTAAACTTTGCATCGCCTTTGAAGGAATTCAATGTGAAGGTTGTACAAAGTAACATTTATCTTTAACAATTCTATCAAAATGAATAGCAGGCACAACAACTCCCCTGCAACATGGGCCGCCATCTTGATTGTTGTGGGTTGAATCACATGACTGTGCCACATGACAACAAATACGTCATCATTTTCAGATATCTCCATTTTCTCTGTCCACACTACAATGGGAAGATGGGGTTTTCAAATGTATCCAGTTGGGAGAGTGTTTTCGCTGTCAAAAACAGTAGTTTTGATGGGGAATGTTTTGAATCAATTTTTTTTTTAAACTCAGTTTTCTGTTTCCTAACATCAAGTATGGGGTAATGGAGAGTGTTTTCAACAGTGGAGGGAAAATATTATTTTAGTGTGGATGATAGGCATAAACATTACAAAATCAATGTGTTTTAAAACAAAAACATATTGTTGTGGAAATGGCCTTAGTTTTCCAGGTGTTATTTTGATATAAAGACTACATTAAGAGAAATATTTCTATGAAAAGATATATATTAAAGACAAGATTTTAAGTAGCAATTGTGGAATGTAAAGTCGCAATTAGATCTCATTTTGTAATGTGTTTAATCCCTGGTGAAAACTGTTTGTGGGGTGACAAGAGGGGCCTCCAAAAACTCTGGTTTTGGTTATAACACTTACCCCATATTTTCCATTCATCAGTTTAAGCAGGTGTTGTGATGCCTCACACTCCAAACTCAACAAGTTAGTTAGCAGCTTTCATGAGCAGGTGTTGAACACTCTGTAACCCGCATCCTGGCTATGGGACTACTCTGCAGATCAGTTAATTACATTCCCCACATCGCTTCTATTTTCTCATTTAGACAATCACAATTGCCAGAAATGACAGGTGGCTCCACTTTGGCATCTTAGTGCTGAGGTGATTTTTTTTTTAAAAAGTGGAAGATCACTTGTTTAGCTGAGCATTAATCAGTTGAGTTATTCAAGACTGTAACATCTCTGTACCAGTAATAAACAGACATTTGACCTTACAGTAGTTAAAAGCATCTTGCATGACAAATGGAAAGCCTTTGAAGTCACTATACCATAGCAGAGCTTTTACATTTTTTACAGGTGCCTTGCTAGAAAGACCAGCATACAATAAAATTACCCCTAAAAATATTTGAACACTTAAGCCACTTTTAAAAATGTGTGTAGAAAGAAAGCCCAAGCGCACACAGCAAAACATTTTACAAAAATAAGTTTGCTTTGTTATAAACTCTAAAACAAAATATACCATTTTCTAAATTATGACAAAATCTATTTGAATGTTTTCTGCTTTTCAAACTTAGTGGAACGTGTCCATAGTTAATGTGATGAACTACACCTGCTGTTACTTTGCAAGGGAATCTGTGTGAACTTAAGGGAACTGTTTTTGCAAAAAGGCTAGTAGTAGTTATGTGAAAAGGTCTAGGTCTATTTGTTTGCAGATACCACCTGATATTTGTGTTGATATTTTGCTGTCTTATACAATGAAATTCATACCTTTTTAAGTTTTCCCTCCATACTTCTAAACTAGGTTAACTAGCTTCCTTGGTCAACCAGCTTCAGATATCAACAAGTTTGCTGGTGAACAGCATGGCTATAGTGGTCCACCAGCTAAACCAGCCTTAAGTAGAATAAAGTAGTTGGTAAATTCATGCTAAACCAAGATAATTTTTTCAGAAAAATCCGGAGCTTGGAGCTAAATGTAGAGTGGATGAATGGTTGTGTTTTCAGTATTTTCAAGTCTTGTGTTAATGAGAGCTTTCTGTGTCATTGTATTTCCTTGCCTGGTTCATTCAATTTAGCTGGACTTTATTTTATCAGTCCATTGTTTTGCCATTTGACTTCAGCTGTGTGACAGTTCATATTACAGCCTCTCATTTTACCTTGGAAAGCTGGTCAGCGCAGTTGCCCAGGTTCACACTTTTGGGGCTGTTTCATTGCTGTTAGCTTGGCAGTTTAAAGCATGTAGGGCATCCTTCCTGCCTGCTGTGGTTTCTTTCCAAGCTGACACAGCACAGCCATGGCTCCATTTCAGATCCTCATTTCTATAGTTTAGTTAAGTTTAAACTTTATTAACCATTCAGTTTGTAATAGAACGGAAATGTGACTTTGACACTGGCATAAAAATATAAAAGACACGCATTTAAGCCCAAATATAGGTAGACCTAAAAACAGATGATAAATATATTAAGCAAACAGCAGAACTTTAACATCAAACATCATAAAATAGTATTCATAATAATTTAAAGTAGTAAAAAGTATAATAATAGTAATACTTAATTATAAATCCTGTTTAATATAATCATTGCCATTGGAGCAAAGATCTTTTATATAAATGTTTTCTGGCCCTGGGAATTTTCAATCTGTGACCAGAAGCATCTCAAAAGTAGAGTGAAGTGGATGAGTATGATCCTTATACTGTATATCTCAATTGTCTTTTTTTTCCATGTATTGAGAAAATTCAGGGTATGGTAAGGGTTAGGTTAGGGTTAGTATTGAGTGCAAGTTGTTTATGCCCAATAATCTTACTTGCCTGGTTAATGACTTAACTTGTTCTTTCGTTTAACTTTGAGATTTCCATACCATGAAACAATGTTAAATTTGAGACCGCTTTCAAGCATTTATCTACAAACCATGGTTTGGGGATGTGTTCTAGTGTTAAAATGCCTTAATTTCCTTAGGAGAGCAAGACACTGCCTTTTCTTCTCATTGATGTAGTCAACATTACTTTTTGTAGTCAATTATTGTTTGTTGTCAATTATTGTACCAAGTTATTTAAAATGTGTGACCTACTCCACATCTTTCCCCTTTATACTAATTAGTTTATAAGTGGGGCCTATGCGACCAGATGTTGTGTAGCTTTCTAAACATATCTCCATTGCCTTGGTGATGTTAAGATATTAAAAATAATATTATCAAACCAGGAGACAATGCTGTCACTGTACTGGAAATAAGAGGAGCTGTTCACATTCTCCTGGCAAGAAGCCAGAGCCATATCATCAGCATACTTGAAAAAGGAGATTTCACTGTCATTGCATTGCAGTTCATTGGTATATATTGAAAATAACCATTGAGATAATACACAACAGTTGTGATATGATGACATGGCCAATCATGGTGAAATAGTAGCACCATAGTATGGAAGGACAAGAGCAACAAGAGTGCAAGACATTTGTGAAAGTTTGCAGAGGAATGGGCTCTGCCTTTCAGGGCCAGTGGGATGCACCTTAGCTTAAAAAATGGTAGTGGGAATTGTCCCTTAATATAACGGTCTTTAATGATATGTTTGTCAGTGACTAAACATTTTACGAATGAGAATTCATAGCACATCACAACAGATGGTAATTTAATGACAGAAGCACTTTTATCTTGTGAAATATGAGAGGGTTCTTTAGCATCCATCTTTCCTCACACAAACACATTGTTCAATCCCTCCTGCTGTGCTGCTGCTCCTTATTCTCACTTGTCATTCTTTTCTTTATCTTTTATAACCTTTTTGAACTGTGAAGCTCATGCTTCATGTCTTGTTTTTGCTTTATTTTTTCCATTTGGCAGCTGGGACTACATATATTTTTGGTAGAGGAGGAGCGCTCATCACGTACACCTGGGCCCCCAATGAACGGCCAAGCACGAGGGCAGACCGGTTGGCTGTGGGCTTCAGCACCCAGCAGAGTGATGCCATCCTGGTGCAGGTGGAGAGCTGCCAGGGCCTTGGAGACTACCTGCAGTTGCACATTGTGAGTATTACAGCTCCATTTTGATGATCTTCTTAATTAGGCTATGTATTGTCCTGCATTTCTCTGTATTATTCTAGTGTGTTCATAATTCAGCTCAGTTTGCTTAATAACTGTACATCGAAACGTTTCTCAAATCCTTTTTGGGATGTTATTGCAGGTTAGAGGATGTTGTGTAAGAAAAATGAGTAGACCACTGGTCATTTTAGCTGAAAATAAACCCAACAGGGTGGTCAGGAACCTGACATGAAACAAATGGGTCTTGTATCATCATGAAGGGGTTTATTTAGCAATAATGAATGACTGACTGTAGATTATCCCACTAAATACACAGCTACTTACCACAGGAAAGAATAACTGGACATGAAATACTGATATGAGTTTATTTAAGAAGAAAGAGACCACAGAGACATTGAACTAGCTGAAACAAGAGTTTTACATCGCTGAAACAACAGTTTTACATCTCTTGTTTCAGCGACAGTGGAGAAGTATACATGCATAGTACATGAAGTGTACATAATATTGGACTGTAGAATGCAGAATTGATTAACATATTAAATTATTGTCTTTATTCAGCAGAATTGCCCACACATTATGGAAATATTATGTTATTCAATTTGGAAATATAATGTATTCATTTAACCTGTTGGATCCATGTGTTAGTGGTTAGTACTGTGCATGTGTCCTACCCATTGAGTTGTGGTGCTCATGCTGGCATCACATGTTAAAGTCTGGTTTGCCTCATTTACCAATTTCATTCCCCCTCTTCTCCCCATCATTTCATGTCCTCGCTACTATCCTTGTCAACAAAAGTAACATAAAATGGCAAAAACATTGTATTGCTCAACCAGGGGTGAATTTCCCAAAAGCATTGTTAGCCAACTATGGTCGCAAGTTCCATAGTTAGCAACATAATTCAACAAATTGATGTTTCCCGAATCGGTAGTTCCAACAAAAATGTGCAATCAGCATCGCAAAGTTGTGTGGTTTGATCTTCCTGCTAGAACTACACTTACACAAATTTACAGCAAACTAATTTCCTTGTTAGTTTGCTGTGTGGACATCATTTGACTTGGCAGAGGCTTCTGTATCTTTTATTCCACATATATCTTTCATTCTATCAAGACTTTGACTACACCTACATGCACTTATTGTGAAAACTGCTTAATCCTGGGGTTTTCGGAAAGCAGCGTTCTGAAACATCATGTAAATGTAAATTCAGCCATTTAAGGAATTAAAGGCTATTAAGAGAAAACTTATTTAACACACATAGCTTTTGTCTGAGAACATGGCTTATGTGTCCATGTCAACGCATAAGAGGAGTTCTTATGTTTTTGAAGAGTGTGCATGTAATTATGTGCTCAAGTGTGTCGGAGGAACCCCGAAGTCTGATGTAAAGGGAAATCCCACTATTGCAGCGCAATGCGTTTGTCGCATTTACATATTGCATGAAGCCTTCGTGTCTTCAGCAGCTTTTTTATATTGAGTATTCTTTTGGAGTATATGTGTAAATGAGCTGTTATGATTTAATATCCCAAGAAGTTATTACTCTACCCCCTGCATAATGTCAGTAACTGCAGCTCTAATTGTTAAACCAAAGTGGTTTGAACGATGGATGTGTGACATAGTTACTACGGTTTTGGGAAACAGTCGTCAGTAGCTAGTTCATTTCTCTAATGATGCATTAGAGTGTGTTACATAGTTGTATGGGAAATGTACCCCAGGATAGCATCTTTTGAACTAGACTTGATATAGAGCTGTTAATTAACACTAACATCGTGGAATTTTGGAACAAGTTACATTCTGCCCTGATAAAACTGTAGAATGCATTTTGTCTGGAGGCTTTGATTCGAGCAATGGTGCTGATAATGTCTTTGCTGTTGCCATTCACTCAATGATGCAAAATGACTTGGATAAAAATCTTTAGTCGAATCATTTCAGTGAATGCTTCAGGGTTTCCAGACATATCAGGCTATGTTCGTGGTTCAAACTGTGAAAATATGCTATGTCAGTTGTCCCTGTTAAGATCCAAAGACTACACCGCCAGATCATGACCCCCCTTTTTTTTTTCTCATATAGGAGATTAAAAAAAACATTAAATCAATCATCGCTGCACAGTTTATAAAGAAAACATCACATCCGTTCATATTAAGTTACCCATTTAAACAACATACTGTAGGGCTGAGATAGTATGACGGTAGATCAAGCTTGTAAATGCCTCGTTGACCTCTTGGTTTATTACTTGCAATTATATTTCAAGGGAGTAAAAAAAGATGCATTTTAATAAGGTTCTTCTGAATGAATAATTAATTCAGCGTGAACTGTCTACTTTCACACTGTGAGCCTACATGGCTGCACAGCCATAAACAGTCTGAGAGCAGCTGCTCTGCCAGACACAGACTAGGGCTTGTTTTTAGAAACTCCTCATTGTAGGAACAAAGCACAAGAGCCACCCTTTCTGTGTATTAAAAGATGGATCTGTGTAGGATGTTTCAGATCCTCTCTGTTGGCTTCTTTTCTAATTTTTCTGTGCTGAAATCTATTGCTGAGCAATATAGCTTTAATAAATTACATATTTTTCAGACTTTTGATGGATGATATTTGATGGATCTCCAAGTATTTTCTCTAAAAATACTTAATGGGTTAGTTCGCCCAAAGATGAAAATTCTGATGCATTCCCAGGGGTGGAAAGAGTACTGAAAAATCATGCACAAGTAGAATTACTGTTACTTCCCAAAAAATGTAGTGTGAGTAGAGTAAAAATAGCTGTCCTAAAAACTACTCAAGTAAGAGTAAAGCTCATTTTAAAGTACTCATGAGTAGTGAGTATTGAGTACGGAGTTGCAAAACCTATGCCCCATTATAATGAACAATGTCTGCTAAATTTTAAAATACATAATTTATCTATGATAAACACTTCATGAATCTGATTCCAAAAAATAACAGGTAGACATGATAACAGAAATGAAAATATTATAAAGTTATTTTCAATACACTGATAACCATTTAAATCATAATGTATGAAACAATTACATTAAAATCAGTTTATGTGTAGCGTCTAAATTTACCTTAATGCCGACAGAGCTTTATTGTTGGGCAAATGCTAAATAAGTAGGATCACTTGGCACGTCATGTCCTGCACAATAGAGGAGGTAGAGCAGGCATTGGAAAAGTTGTTTGCTACAGGGGCTACATCACGCTTAAAAAGGAATAATTCAGCCAAAAATGAAAATTCTCTCATCATTTACTCACCCTCATGCCATCACATATGTGTATGACTTTCTTTCTTCTGCAGAACACAAATTAAGATTTTTAGAAGAATATTTCAGCTCTTTTAATACATACAATGAAAGTGAATCAGTGCTAAAATGTTGAAGCTCCTCAAATCACATAAATCAGCATAAAAGTAGTCTAATCCATGTGACTCCATTGGTTTAATCCATGTCTTCAGAAGCGATATGATAGATGTGGTGAGAAACCGATCAATATTTAATTTCTTTTTTACTAATTCTCCTCCTCGGTCAATCTCCACTTTAACCTTCACTTTCTTCTTGGGTTTTTGTTGATTCACATTCTTCATGCATATCGCCACCTACTGGGCAGAGAGAAGAATTTCTAGCAAAATTGGACTTAAATATTGATCTGTTTCTCACCCACATCTGTCATAATTCTGAAGTTATAGATTAAACCACTGGAGTTGTATGTATTACTTTTATGCTGCTTTTATGTGATTTTTGGAGTGTCAACATTTTGGCACCCCTTCACTTACATTGAATGGATCTACAGAGCTGAAATATTCTTCTAAAATCTTAATTTGTGTTCTGAAGAAAGTCATACACATCTGAGATGTAATGAGGGTGAGTAAATGATAAGAGAATTTACATTTTTTGTGTGAATTATTTCTTTAAGTAGCACATGGGGGGCCACATTGTCCTCCTTTTGAGATACAATGTTCAACATGGATTTAGTCCTTTTATCTTTTAAACTCAGAAATATTTGTGTTCTCATTCTAATCCAGGATGCACAATTTTCTGAAGTTTGTGACTGGTGGAATATTCTGCTGAAGTATTGCTCTGCAAATGTTGATACTTTTTTTTCTTTATAAAGGCTAAGCATAATTATAAATTATTTGATCATCTCTACTTTCCTGGTCATTTATTTTACCAATTAACACTCTCTACATGAGGGGTCAGTATTATTAAAAAACTAACAATATTTTCAAAAAATATTATTATTAAAAATGTCTGTTTTATTCTATTACATTAATACTTCTAAAGCTACTCAGGCAAAAGTAGTGAGTGGTTTTCTTGTTGTTTGATTAATAGCCTTTATATGACATGGCCTACTAGACAGTGCTCAATTCAGTTACATGTACAATTCAAGTCCAACATTTTGATATAAATAAGCTTTTTGTCCCACAGTTTCCATTCACTTTAGACCAAACCGACTGTGTTTACGTTAAATCCTCATCGAGACGGGCACTGGCAATGAAGTTTATTTAATCATTTAGGCGCGTAACTGCATTAGCTCTCAAACATTAGCCGCCTGTCAGTCAAACAACACGCAGCAACAGACATCAGGAAATAAAAAGTAAATCTTTTATATATCATCTAGATCAACCGACCAGTGGTGCTATTGCTATCGTGATTGATGTAATGAACATCCCTGTTCTAGATGTAGAACTTAGGCAAAATATAGGAAACTAGCCAAAAGTTTTATCGAGGACATCTCTCTTTTTTCGGATAAATATCTAGATAATTTTATTGCCCAGCCTTATTGATAACATTGCATTAATCTCTCACAGCAGCCCAATAATCTCAGTGATAGATAGTTAAATTACAGACTAGGTTATAGACACACAGAATCTAGTAACAGAAATATGAAATTTACCTTGATATGTTTTTTCAAATTAGAGGCAGGATTAATGCTGAAATCTGGCTTGAGCAAGTTAAACTTACATGACATGATCAAGCAATTGGCTTTTTTCACTGTGAAAAGCCCTTCCAGGAGTGGCCGAGATGTTCAGCTGTAAACTGTGCTTAAAGCATTCTCCTCATCCATAACAGATGGCACCAGATCTGCAGCTGCCTTTCAAGTTTTTACATGTGATTTGATTTGACAGGAGTCACGAGACTCTCCCTAGCCAATCATGTCGATAGATTAAAAATAAAATCAGGACAGGAAAGTGCCGAACACAGACAGTGGGAAAATAGACTCAAGTAAACTTAACTTAAAATAGACTCAAGTAAAATTATATATTTTTTTAACTATTTAAGAAAGTACAATTCTTGGAAACAGTAGTTAATTACAGTAATGTGAATATTTGTAATTCGTTACTTTACACCTCTGGTCGTTCCGAAACTGTATGACTTTCTTTCATCTGTGGAACACAAGAGGAGACATTTTTAAGGATTCTGACACTACACTTTTTTACCATACGATGAAAGTGAATGGTGACTGATGCTGTTGGTCCTTAACATTCTGCCTATCTTTCTTATTGAGTTCCCCAGAAGAAAGAAAGTCATTTGGAACCAGTGTTGTGTGTAATCCAACTATTTACTATAATCTAACTACCGGTGCTGTAGTCAAATTAGTAGTTTAATGCATTACCTTTTATATACTTGTTATCAGATTATAGTTACTGACTTTGAATTTAATTACTTTTAAGGACATTATAGGGTTATGCTTATTTCTAAATAATATTATTTTTGTAGAAAACATGAATTATGGCTTTAACGGATCATTGTAAAGGAGAAATGTGAGGTGCTGTGTGTATTACTTGTGTGTATCAATGAACAGGAAAGAAATATAGACATTGTTTGAATTTGTTGAGGGGGAAAGTGTTTTAGAAAGTGTAAAGTAATTAGTAATGTGATTTTTTTTAATGGAGAAATGTGTTAAGTAATCTGATTACAAATTTTAGATTAATAATTAGTCATTTTTTGTGGTTTATATTTTTAAGTAATTTACCCAGTGTTCATTTTTAAGCGAGCTGTCCCTTTAAAGAGTTTTTTTTTTTTTTTTTTTTAAATCATTGGAACAATAATTTAAACCAAACAGCCTCTGATGTTTAATGTAAACTCTAAAACACAGTACAAAATCTATTTAAAATAATTAAGCCATGTTTGACACACTGCTCTCACTAAAGAAACAGGATTTTTTATGTATATGCTCCAAGAAAGCAATGCATAGTAGTAAACATCATTATTTACCAACATATATTTTTAATAAAACATTATATTGCCACACTGAGATTCTGTGGACATTATTGAGCAATAACTGACCTTTGTTTGACGCAAATGATTTCTTAAATCAGAGTTTTAAATCAATTCCTTTGAAACAGACAGAGTGATTCATGGAAAGAAATCGAACTTGCCAACTCTAATGCCGTTTTGCTGCTCAAATTAATAATAAAAAAAACACTCTCATACTTGCAAATCGCAAGAAAAGAAAGGATCACAAAAGTAGTGAGTAGTAGTTAAACTTAATGACCAAATAATAAGCGCATCTTGATAATAATCATAATAATCAATAATAATCATCTTGATATTCACAATGCTGATTAATTTTATAATGCCAGCAAAATCATCACAATATGATATCTATGGAAAGATCTCCTTCCTCAGTGTGTCTGTCTAAGCGATGGCACCAGCCTTGATTACAGTGCCCCCGACTGCTTGTGATTTGGCTTGTGCAATAAATAATTTTTGGTTGTATATAAAACGAGTCTGTAAACTTTATGATAGACATAAACGGCGAGTTATGAAGGAGAGGCGTGGCAAATAACATGAGAGGTTTTATGCTGCTTTGAAGACAACTCCGCTTACGCCTCAAAATTTGTCCTTCATGTAGCAGGATTTACTTGCGCTTGTAAATTACAACCAAGGACAGATAATCCAATTGGTCTTGAGCATGACAGATGTGCAAGAATGACTCACTAAGGTGGGCGTTGCAAAGCCCAGTGCCCCTTAGGCAGCTGACTTCAGGGCTTTCCCTCTCTCTTTTCCCCTATATCTCATCCCTCTATCTCACCAGTGATGTTGCCTGGGTTTAGAGATGGCTGGCATCATTTTATTCACCCACCGAGTCTGAGGTTTGATGATAGCTGAGTAGAAACAGCCCAGGCTGATAGATGTGACAGAGCCAGGGGTTGTTACTGCTTGTAATGAATTGCACACTCATTTTGTATGCCGGGTTGGTGTGTATCGATCTGAAGCCGGTTCTGGCCTCCTCCATCTTGCTGGCATCTTACATTGAGGGTGCCCTAGGGTTCACCTGCCCACCTGTCATGGGCATAGATTGATGGATTAATAGAGCTTTATGGTCTTAGTGGCTATGTTAACAGAACACCCAGCACTCTTAGAGAGAGAAGGGGTGCCATCCACACCTTGACCCATTTGTTGTGACCTATACATGGCCAGGTGTTTTGAACTATTGCCCTGGTGCCCTCTGCCAGCTGGCACAACCTTCACAATGAGAATCCAGACAGAATGGCAGATGCCTCAGTAGCCATTTGTTGCCGTACTTACCCATGTGTTTCCATCAGTTTACATTGGTACATGATTACAATACCGAAACTAGGGGGTTCTGCTAGACTTGACCTGTTTTTTGTGTCTGCCCGCATTTTGAATCATGCAGTATATACTCAGCGATCTTACGTTTAGGCTTAAAGGAGTAGTTCAGCTTTTGTTGTCAAATACTCACCCCAAGGATTATTTTCTTTTGTGAAACACAAATAGAGATCTTAGGCAGTAATGTCTGAGCAGTTCTTTTCCATATAATGATAGTGATTTGAAATGCCAAGCTCCAAACAGGCAGCGAAAAAGATTCATAAAAATAGTCGATACGATAGCTACGACAATAATGTTGTTTTTTGGTATGGAAATTATAATTTAGAGCAAGGGGAAGATTATCAGTTAATTTTTGGGTGAATTATTCCCTTATGTTAAAGGCTAAACAGCCACAGCCCATATTTGTCCAATATATTAGTCTACATTCATCACACATTTCTCCTACAATCGAGAAATGTGTGATGAAATGTTAAGAATAGGACTGTCAATCGATTACAGTTGTCATCTAAATTATTTACATGATGTGCCGATTAATTAATCGAATTAAACGCATATCAGTATTTACTGAACAGGCCCCCTAACAAAGTTAATTTATTATATAATAATTGCAACCATGTAATATAATTTATAATAAATCTCATTTAAATAATTCAAATATTTCATCATAAAGATATATTGCGTCAGCAGATAAGCATATAGACAATACAAAAAGTTGTTTTAAGAGTCGAGATATAGTTTGTTTTATTTACATACCTTTTAACTGTTATTGGCCTACTTCTCTCTGTGCTGTATTTAATTGTTGGTCTATGTAATCATGTGACACATGGACACATGTGACACATCATGTGACACAGTAAAAAGTACTGTGTTTTTAGGACGTTGTGTCATGTTAAACATAGTTTTTAAATTTTAAAAAAGCGCATCTCAAAATCCCTGCATTCTATTATGCTCGGCCCAGCTGTCTGTGAGTGCAGAAGCGTGTCTGAAAGACTGTGTGGCATGCTCGTTGGTTTGATGAGGCGGGAGCTCCAAACTGCTGGCAAAAATATACAGAGCCCCTAACACTAACCATGTGTGGAAGTGTCGCCCCCTTTTGGAGCTTGCCCAACACCCTTCTGGAGTTACCCTGCATTCTATTAGAGATTCCAACCCCATTTGGAGATCTCCAGGCTGCAGCTAAACCTAACTGGCACAGCTGGAACGCTGACTGCCCCCTACTGACACAGATGTGATACATCTAGCTTGAATTGCTCTGATGTTAGGAACATTCCTTATTATGGAAATTATGTTCGAGTTGGGGGCATGATTAGTTACATTAATTTTTTAACCCGTTGTTTTCGTAAAATTAATCAGACTAAATTAACATGTTGCATCGACATCCTATAGTCAGAAGGTTATAAATTCCCATTACCTGCAAAGGCTTTTAGAGTTTTGACAGGACATATAGCAAACAGTAATGTTACAAAAGACATTCATCACATCATTCACAGTTAAAAAGATCTGTGGCAATATAAAATAAGAAACAGAAGAGCATCCCACTATAATTAGCTGCTCCCACCATGTGTTTGACTAATAGGCAGATTAAAATGGCCTTCGTCAATCACAGCCTGGTGTTAGCCTCCATCATTAAGCAACTTTAGAAAGCACCCTGTGGCAAAGGCCATGTTTATGGAAGGCCATTCACAGTAGAGCACAAAAGAACAGTTTAACTCTCTTATTACAATATTCACATAGACTTATTTGGCTTCCAGATAGCTTAAGGCATAGTTTGTCTTTGTTGTTCAGTTGATTACTTCTGAGTTGGATCTTACCAGCCTTTACCAAGAACACAAAACAGAAGCATTTTATAAATTAGCATCCTCTTCATCACATTTGTTTTTTGCCAACAGAATTACATGTGAATAGGTGTGTTTCACCTATACTGTGCTAAATGAACCTTTTGCCACACCTGCCAATGACAAGTGAGTTGAGAAAATTTACCGGACATAAATATTCTTTATCATCTGTGAAACTGTATTTTGCACTATTGTTTTATTAAAAATAAAATAAAATGTAAAAATTATAATAATTATTATTTAGCTTTTTTAACAGCTCAAACTAGTTGAGCATGTCTCCATCACCTGTTACAAGAACGTGTTTGTTTGTCTTAATTTCGTTTTGGTGACTTAATGCGAGGAATATTCCACATATTTTTCACCACATGGAGTTCTGGAGGGAAAAAAATAACAAATATTTGGGATGCTAGATTAACTTCTGATGGTTAATTTTCCACTCACATCACTTACATCAGTGAGTGTCAGACTATCATTCTTACTTTTCTATTTAAATCATGTATTATGTTGCCATTCCTAATAGAGTTACCAGACACTGTCGAGTAACTCTGTTTTATTTACTCACAAAAGACAATTGTTTCCACGTATTTGGCACTTGGTGAGTGTTCATTTTGGACACTGTACATAGCTATTCCCAACTGTATTTTTCATAAGCCCATTGTGGCTTGTCTCATTGTAGCAGCTCCAGAGTTCAGTTTGTGTGCATCAGACCATCCATCTCCTATTTGACTGGTCGAGGAGCACTTTGGCTATGGGCTAGGGGCGCCAGTACACCTCAGGGAAATTATCATTTTTTGCAGTGTGTATCCCCTAGACAGATGTGCCATGATTAAAAGGAGGAGGAAAAATGTGTCAAAAGCCAGTGTCTTGTGTGGTAATAATTAAAGGTGCAATTGTTGAGAAATGCGTAGACTAGAAGCCTTAGAGCTGAAGTCTGTAATTTCTGCGCCACTAGTGTCACCAAACGGAAACTGGAAAAATATTCTAGAAACCTCCTCCCATCTTCCATTGGTTGTACAAACAGTCCCACTCCAAACTCAAAACATTGGTCGAGCCAATGTAAATTAGTCATGCTTGTCGGAATGCTCAAACAAATAGGGATGTTTTGATAGCGCTACAGAGCCACATTGCTCACGTTATTAGGTGAAATCAACCTATAAATGGTTTACTTATGGTTGACTCTGCATATTAATCTGGGATTTGAAAAATAATTTTAACATTGAAAAATTTCTGTAAGTTGAGTGCTAATGAAAAAGTAAACTTGTTCAGCAAATGTTCTTGTCTTTCTGCCCACTGAACCATAACATATTGGTTTATGCATTAGTGAGTCTTTAGTGGGATTACTTTTGCAAAACAATCTTTGATGTGTAAAGTGGACATAGATTACCCACAAGGACAGTGAGCAGATATACAATGAGGTCCCAAAGTCTTAAACCATTTTAAAAATCTGAATTCAAAATTAGGGACTCAAAATCGAATACAAACCTGGAACAAAGAAACATTTTTAAGTAAAATGTATTCATATTTTAGATTCTGCACTATTTCTAGGTCACTTATCAAAGATTTCATTTTTTCCATTGAAGCACTTCAATGGAAAAAAGAAAGAAGAACTTTCTCAAATTATGCTGAACAACTGGATCATCAGGTTTTGTGCCAATTTATGGAGCCCATTGCAGCTCAAGTGCGTGCTGTCATTAAAGCAAAAGAGGAACATACTGAAATTCTGAAATGTATGTTCAATTGTCTATTCAATCAACCTTTCACTTCAGTTGTTACGCTAATAATATCATGTGCTAAATAGCATTTTCACTAGTGGTCTCAGACTTTCATAACCCACTGTACCATAAAGAAAGTTTTGTATGCAAGACATTGACAGAGGTGTTTGCGGCATGCTGAACGACACGTCTTTTTGACCTCTATTTTCAAATGAGCCAGATTCTCAAAATGAAGGCTGAATTTGATCATAATCAACCATGAAGAAGATAATAACACACAAACGCAGCTCTAGTGTGTTGTTCCTCGAGGTTTGTGTCCCATTTGTCAAGCAGTTTGAGGGAGCTCAGTCCCTTGTCAGAGGGAGAGATGACAATTGATTTATAAATTTGCTTTGATAAATTGTGCAGCAGGGCTGCGTGCTTCTAGTGCTAAATCTAGCGAGGAGGAGGAACACAGGCCTTTGCTGCCTTCCTGTTTATTAGCAACTTCCTGAAAGACTTCATGCTCTATACATTTTACATTAGATATTTTCAGCTGCTCCAAATTAATGTGGATGTGTTTGGCACTGAAGGAAATACATCTTGAGTGTGGACGATCTGGGGTTTTGTAGTGCACCTCAGTTCACTTAACCGTGACACGAAGACTGCAATGAGTGTCTCGCATGCAATTGATGGACTACCCTTGCCTTTCAAACGCTTCTTTCAACATGTCTAGGACACATGTCAAGCTATCTCCAGAACATATTCCAGTAAAATACTGTATGTGCATCCCTTTTGTAAAGTCTTATTAAATCGAAGTTGTGAAGTTGTGTACATTTCTCATAAAAATTTAAGTAATTCTAAAGTGATTTACATCGATTTATCTATGACATAGATCGGTTTATTATAAGCACATACTGTACAGTTATGCTTATAACACTTGCAGAATATGCAAGATGTCTTTTTTTTTTTATAAATGGCATTACAATGGCATTTTGGTTTATAGTGCTGCCCTTATGATGCTATTTACACAACAGATATTTACATAAACACTTAATGTTAACTCATATGAACACTTTATTAGGAACACTATGGTCCTAATCAAGTGGTCTTCTGCTGTTGTAACCCATCCGCCTCAAGGTTCGACCTGTTGTGCTTTCTGGGATGCTAGTCTGCTCAATACAATTGCACAGTGTTTATCTGAGTTCAGATAACCAGTCTGGCCATTCTCTGTTGACCTCTTTCATCAACAAGGCATTGCCATTCCCAAAACTGTCTCTCACTGGATGTTTTTTTGTTTTTGGCACCATTCTGAGTAAACTCTAGAGACTGTTGTGTGTGAAAATCCCAGGAGATCAGCAGTTACAGAAATACTCAAACCAGCCTGTCTTGCACCAACAATCATGCCATGGTCGAAATCACTGAGATCAATTTGTCCCCATTCTGATGATTGATTTGAACATTAACTGTAGCTCCTGACCTGTATCTGCATGATTTTATGCATTGCACTGCTGCCACACGCTGGCTGATTAGATAATCAAGACAAATACTAACAAAATTTACACAAAGTATCCTTTTCAAAAGTTGACATACTTTTAGTTAGTTATATTTAAAGGTATAGTTAACCCAGAAATGTAAATTCTGTCATCATTCACTTACCCTTATTTTGTAAGTTCTTCTGTGGAACACAAAAGGAGATGTTGGACAGAATGTTAGTCTCAGACCACATCCTCACTAATATGTTTTAGTTTGAAATCATATTTATTTTCTCTACGTTTTGGCCTTCTGTCTGATGGCGTTTTTGACAGTGAAAACTGAGCTTTTTGAAAACACTCTCCCAAGTGGATAAACTTGAAAATGCTGTCTTCCCATTTTAGTGTGGACAGAGAAAATGGAGATATCTGAAAATGATGATGTCATGTGATTCAACCCACAACAATCAAGATGGCGGCCCATGTTGTAGCGATGTTGTTGTGCCTGCTATTAATTTTGATAGCATTGTTAAAGATAAATGTTACTTTGTACAATCTTCACATTGAATTCCTTCAAAGGCGACGGGAAGTGTACTCGGGATTATCATCCAGCAGCGGAACACAAGGACAATTGCGTTTCAGACCGTACATGGAACGGCGACTTTTCACATGCGCAGAAAAGGGATTTAAGCGTTATATGTTTCAGTATGGATGAGAAACTTTTGGGAAACGGCAGTTTACATATTCTTATGAGATAAACTTATGCAAAAAGTTGTCTGTATACTTATGAGTACAATTAACTAGACTTAAAGAATAAGCTCTTGTCCCCTGTGCCATATTTGTAAACTCACTTTTTACACTGCATTGCCAAACACAACATATCAGTGATGCATGAATTCTTATTTTCAACTTTCTATGAAAATGTGCTCTGTGTTTCTCATTTTGCGAAATGCCATGTGATGTGTTAATTTTATAGTATACGTCTTTGGAAATGTCATAACACAACACTGTTATGCAATCAGGATCTCTACATAAGAGCCATAACAAATGTATAATCCCAAACAAATGATTCATGGGAACATCCACCACTCTGTCTCTTCACATTTTCTGGAGTGATCAGATTGCTGGGAGTCTGCTGGAATGTTGCTTCTCTCCCGCATGTTATAAATATAAGAATACTCCCGGCCTGTGTTTTGCTTTATATTGCTAGTAGTGATGGTGGTGTGAGAGTGTTTGTATATGCATATGAGTGTGTGTGGGTGTGAACGGTCCTTCTCGCTGTCACTTTTACATTGACAGAGTGGCTTTTTGAGACCTGTGTCCGCAGTCTCTCCTCCAAAGTGGATACTCCATATCAAACTCTCTTTACAGAAGCTATTGCACAGTGAATACTCAATGAACAAGACATACAGTGACCCTGTTGACACTTTAGGTGTCTCGTCCCACCTATGTATTCCACAGTCCTGTGCTTCACCTTACAACTGTAGCATCCCAAGATCAAGCAACTCATCATTTAAAGTAGTTCAACTAAAATCAAGCTACACATTTGTAGTAAAGTAGTTATTTTTAGTACAAGCTACTAAAAAAAGTAGTGAACTACATTGAACCTATTTAAAGGCATATTCAATAATGTTTGTGTTTGTTGTGCTGACACTTAGCAGCATAAGAGCAGTAAACAGAAGTTCTCAGTTACCAATATAGTTTTAAAAATGTGTTATTCACAGTTAATCATGATTAATAGATTCCACAATTGAAAGCATCCACTTTCAGGGGATTAATGAAATAAAAAATATTCGTCTGATAATGTGATCTCAACATGGTGGCACTCATGAATGTGCTCCCAACTCCATATGTAGAATAAAGCAGCTTTTTTTCTAAGACTGATATGACTAGAGTCCTCATCTCATATGAATTAACATAATTTAAAAAATATTTAAACGAATCTACTGTTACTACTTCTTCCTGTTTAAAAGTTTATCATTTGGCAATAAACAAAACAAAAAGGTCATAGAGTGTTCCTTTAAGTGTGTAATAAATAAAATATAAATATAACAATATATACAACAATAAGTGGTCAACCAATTTGAGTTTTTCAAAGGTCGATACTGATATCTAGATAGAAGGATGGCCAGTGGCCGATATAAATGCTGATAAACATACTACAATTTAACAACATCAAATCAAATGAACACAAAGTTTCTAAAGTGAAACAAACACTTATTTTATGCAATACTTCCTCAAATTGCATGAATGTAAAAAATAAAAATTTGGAAAAAAAATCTATCATTCACAAGTCTATTGGTAGATTTTGAAAGTGACACAAGGGGAAGTTAACACTTCTGTTAATCGGCCCAGCAAACACGGTTATTGGCAGATGCCGATAATCGCAAAATGGGCAAATATCAGCTGATTACTTGGCCTGGCCTATATAGTATATCAATTTATTATATTTGATGATGTAATCCATAATTTATTCAGTATTTTTATGGTACAAAATCAATGAGGGGTTTAAAATAAATTGAATTATCTCACTAAGGGAGACAGCATTAAATTTGAACTTAAAGCAGTACATTTACAAATAATAAAAAAACAAAAATACACCCACTATAAATGCATTCACTAAAAAACCAGATCTAAAACTTGAATTGTGAATCTTTGTTTTGAAATGGCTCAATTATGAACCATTCAAACAAACTGATTCACCAGAATATATTGCTTCGTTGCAAAGCTTAGGGTTGTCAAATTTTTGCCATGCAAATACAGGATGTATGGACATTGGTAACCCTATCAATGCTATGTATGAGAGAGATGACAGGAGAGCATGTTTGATTATTGCCTCTGTTTGCTCGGCTGTAAGGCAGTGTGCATAATGTAGCATTTTGTCACGCTACACAGATTAAACGTTGGGAAAAGTAGCGCATTACTTGAATAACTACAACACTGCTGTGCTACTTAAAATTGTAGTAAAAAAAGTTAGTGGCATCACTACATTAAATAAGTTACTCTCCAACACTTCCATCTGACCAATTATCTTCCAGCACTTCAAATTGCTTTAGTCCTACCATCCTTCTTTGGATTCAGCAGAAACAGCCGAGGCTAAAATAAAAAAAGGTGTGCCGCCTTGGTTCCAGTCTGTGGGCCGTGTGCCAGCAGATGATTTATTGTTGTCCGATATTCAGGGCAACTGTCAGAACCCACCCTGCCATAGCCTCTAACTGCACTCTGAATGCGCGACGGCAGGCCTTTGGGGAATGCGATTTTTGCCTGGGGCAGTGCTGCAGAGTTGCATTGGTGTGCATAAAGGACGCTGAGAGGGGGAAAAAACACAAGGTGACTTTCAACATCCTTCCTGAAGTGAATAAGATTATCTGATGGTGTTTTTTACTGCACAAGCCCATGTATGTAGTTTCATTTAGACTCTAAATGAGAGAATGATCAAATTAATACCATATGTGTTATGACAGAACTGTAATTTAATGACAGTATATTACAGTAAAGTCATTATTGGTATCTGTAGTATTACTATCTGTAGCACTAACAGTGCAGAATGAGATGCATACTTATTAAACTTCAGTATGCATCTCATTCTGCACTGTTAGTGCTACAGATAGTAATAAGTCAAATCATGTTATGTGTTGAGAAGAGGTGCGCTAGTAGTTTTCTAAGCAATTTAACATACAATTTTCACCTGGCGGGTCATAAAACAGGCAAAGAAATCCCATAATTTCATTGAAGGAGAAACTCTAGGGACTAGAACATCATAGAGACTTGATGATGAGCTCTTTCAGCTTAGGCCAGTGAGTAACCACCCTGGCAACCACCTAGAACATTCTAGCAATGTTCTGGCAACCACTTTAGAAGCACCACCTAGCAGCATGCTAACATCACTAGCAACTGCATAGCAACACCCTGGCAATCATCCACAACACTCTAGTATTGTGGAATTTTTCCAGTTTTTTTGCTGAGTTTTGGTTGAAATTGAAAGTTTTCTTCAGTATACAAGGAATCACATGACATACTGGAATGTTTTACATGAGACTCAAATCTCTTTTTGAAAATCCATTATTTATCTGTGGGAACGTGAATGTACAGTGACAGCTCTGCGGTTGAAGCAGCTCCTCCTCCTCAAAACTCTTAACTAAATTCTTAGCCGCTCACCTCAACGTGCATTTCTGCCTTTCCTCAATGCAATATTAAAATGTCCTGCAATAGGAACAGGCCACAGGGCTGCTTTTGCTTGCAGCATCTATGCCTTCAGGCTAGATTCATCACAAGTCCTTCAGCCTCTGCTTAGACTTTAATTAGACT
This sequence comes from Xyrauchen texanus, assembly GCF_025860055.1. Lineage (NCBI taxonomy): Eukaryota > Metazoa > Chordata > Actinopteri > Cypriniformes > Catostomidae > Xyrauchen > Xyrauchen texanus. The sequence goes on along the minus strand of NC_068309.1, from coordinate 22,801,603 downwards.
TTCTTCACTTCTTCTGCTGTTGCACTAATTATAGCATCCCTTCATCCCTTTGTCTTCTCTAATCCTCTCCCTTGAATTTCAATAACTTACTGGAGCCTCATTTGTTTCGTACAAACTATATTTTTCTTTTGAATCACACTTCTGAATGGGTCTCTTGGAAGCTTGGCTCATTTACACAGAGACAAACTGGGCACTTCAGTCAAGCCTTGCCATTCTTGAGATTGTTTCTTTCGCAGAACTGTTTACTGTCTTGTTGATTGAGGCCATTTCATTCTGCACATCGGGAGTTCTGAATCAGCCTAGTGACTCAGTACCCTGTTGGTTAGCAGCATATATTGTGTTTTGGATGCTGGTGTGCTGCTTTCCCTACCAGGATTTTTAAAGATACTGTTCACCCGAAAATGAAAATTCTTTCAGACACCAATCACTTTTATTGCATCAGGGGGAAAAATATAAAGAGGCTAACCTTTTGCCTAACATCGCCTTTTTTGTTCCATGGAGGAATGGCATTCAACTATGTTTGGAACAACATAAGTGTAAGTAAAGTATGATAGAATCTTAATTTGGGGGAACTATTGTTTTAAAAATGCAAAGCCTAAATGGCAACTTCCTTCTCATTGAACCAAATGACAAGAAGGGCAACAGTTAATGATGCAAAAAGGGAATTGTATTATTTCATATAAGAGAGCAGTTAATAACTTTGCATTCAAGTGGGCCCCTGTGTCAGATCTGTGCTACACACAACAACAGCACAGCTCATTAAAAGGAAAGTACCAGAACAGTGTTTTGTGGCAGGCCGAGCGGATGCAGAATATATTTTTCTTTTTTCAACGGAAATCTTATGTGGGACAGGTCAAGAATAAAAATGGTCTCTTTGCTTCTCATGAAAAGCTTTTTTAAAAAGATGTGTTTTATTACCAGCCGATGTGGCCAATATGAGCCCCAGTCATATGACTCTAGAGCTCCACCTTAAGGAGAAATTCCTAAGCCACTAATTTCCAAATGCTGCCATTAAAGGGATAGTTCACTCAAAAAAAAAAAAAATCTGTCATCATTTAGTCACTGACATTTTGCCTAACATCTCCTTTTGTGTTCCACAGAGAAAAGAATGTCTAGTTTAGAACAACATGAGGGGTGTGTAAATAATGACAATTTTTATTTTTGGGTGATCTGTCTCTTGAACATAAGGCTAAATGTTAAACATATGGAACAATTAATCATTAAAGGGTAGCTCACCCAAAATTGTATTTCTCTCGTCATTTGCTCTCATGCCATCCCAGTTGTATATGACTTTCTTCTGCTGAACATAAACAAAGATTTTTGGAAGAATATCTCAGCTCTGTTGGTCTTTAATGCAGGTGAATGGTGACCAGACCTTTGATGCTCCAAACATCACATAAAGGCCATATTGACCTGTTTCATGTTCATTTCGCCATATTTGTGAACAAAATTTAATTTACCAAAAGTCGCAACATTTTTGTTTGTGTTTATAAATCATGAAGAGATGATACAGCTGTTTAATAACCATAGCCAAAATGTAATTTTTCTTTCAAGAAATATTTATCTTTGAAGTGACACGGCTTCATTTCGCAAAAGACAAGCAGCGATGAATGGAGAAAGAGCAGAGATAAAAACACTTGTGGGTCTTTTGCATATTTATTCAGACATGTCAGTTATCCGTACACGTGTCAATTATATTTATAACATAATCGATTCGGATACAATTAAACTGGAAATGCACATACTGTAGGACGATGTTATTCATAACATATGAAGGTATGCGATAATTGTAACATATTGATATAAATGTAAAAAAGCAATATAATGTGAATATATAAATATAGTACATTTTTCATCTGTAAATACTAATGTTAGTCAATAAACAACACATTGTAATATTATAAAGCAAATACTTTTTTCTCTTCACACCACCAGACTACAATGTAAACATGTTCGTCTTGTCACTAATATGCCTCGGTTGATTTCTGTGTATTCTTCATGAGTTAAAAGCAGCTCATACATTCATACAGACGTGATCATCACAGACATTTTGTAATATTGTGACCAAATCAGAGCAAAAAACAACACAAACATGTGTAACTTCTGAATGAGAGATATTCACGGTGATGTACCGGTAGGCATGTGCAATCGTGGACAAAATATGTTTCAATGTCTGTGAAAGTCAAATTTGGCAATATTTGTGCTGACCTCAGACCTGTATACACCTTTTCTATGACTTGGCATGGATCAATAGTTTATTTTAGAGGTTTTTCTTGGTACCATTTTAAGGGTGTTTTTCCATTCAAACCCATTGTTTCCTCCTGAATATGGCGGCTACGTGGAAAAGAGACATCAATAAAACAGGTCAATAAAAGTAATCCAAAGATTCCAGTGGTTTAATCCATATCTTCAGAAGCGAAATGATAAGTGTGTGTGAAAAACAGATCAATAATGCTTTTTTTTTACTATAAATCTCCACTTTCACATTCTTTCACATTTTGAAAGTGAAAATGGAGATTTATGGTAAAAATTTATATTGCCTTAAATATTAATCTATTTCTCACCCACATTTATTATATTGCTTCTGAAGAAATGGAAATTGAGTCTTATGGATTACTTTTATGTGACCATGTGATGTTTGGAGCTTCAAAGTTCTGGTCACCATTCACTTGTTTTATAAGAGATATTCTTCTAAAAATCTTAATTTATGTTCATCATAAGAAAGAAATTCATACACATCTGGGATGGCATTAGTGCGAGTAAATAATTAGAGAATTTTGATTTTTGGATGAACTATCCCTTTAATGTTAAAATTTCAAAATGTTCACGCAGGACTTTACATAGAGGTGCAAATAGCCCATTTCTACCGTACAGTTTGAATAAATGTACTTAAGAAATATAAATATTGTTTTTTTCCTCTAATGTTGAATTTCCAGTTTGCTGTTTCTTTTGTTACGCATTCTGCAAAGAGGTTAACCAATCATAACTTACATGAGGTAATTTACATATAGAAGCTGTAAAGGGACAGCAGTCTTTGTAATTGTTATCTAAAATTACTATTGATTTTGGGTGCAATAAAATTTGACTAAAATTACAGATAGAGTTCAGAAGTGTAGAATATGTCCTCTAAGGAAATGTAGGGTAGAATTTTGGGGTATTACAATGTAAATACAGATCCATCCATCCATCCATCCATCGTCAACCGCTTATCCTGTGTACAGGGTTGCGGGGGGCTGGAGCCTATCCCAGCTAATATTGGGCGAAAGGTGGGGGACACCCTGGACAGGTCGCCAGTCCATCGCAGGGCCACACATAGACAGACATACACTCACACTCACCTCCACATCCACATCCACACCTAGGGCAATTTTTTTGGAGTAAATACAGATCATTTATGTGAAATGTTACAGCACATTTGAGCTTGTTTAATTTTTTCAAATTACCTAGTGCCTTAAAATAAAATCCCCTAAGAGAACAATGGTACTTGTCTTATGAAGCTTATCTCTGCGCTCTGACTGACTGTGAAGGACATGTTCGGTGACTCCCATTAGCCCACAGTGTGTGTGGGTAAACAGACAAGTGAGGCTGTGGGATTGAGCAGCACAGGCAAAGGTCACAATCGCTGGCTCTCGCCCTGCACCGCCTGCCCACCCTCTGCACACCAATCGGGAAGACATGTTTACCTTTAATAAGTGTTATCGGTAATATGCAGAGCAGCCTGCCTCTTATCAGATACACTCTTCACTGACAGAACAAAAGCCTGTGGTTAAATTTGCCTCAAGGATTTACAGGCTCTCTTATTCAAAATTAGCTTCCTTAATAGTCATTGTCTCCTCTGCTTTACCTCTCCTTTGCGCCTTGAAAAGTAGGGCAAGCTTTTTCAAAGCACTCATGCAAATCAAAGAGGGCTATTCCAATTTAGAGGGAGAGAACATAAACACATCTCGCTGAAACAAAGCTGTCTGCCTCATTCCAGAACAGAGATATTGAAGTTGATTTTCTGTGGGTTTAGAGTTGTCTTTTTTTAAGGCGCATGATCTTTACCTATATTCTCAATATATAGAGCTGTTGTGGTCATTGGCACTATTGGAAGGTAAAAGGCTGACAGGTAATTCATCTTTCTTGACTGCTATATTTTTCCTCTGGGTGATTTTGAAACACCCATCATTCTGTGTCAGAAATGTTAATCTCTTGTGGTCACAGGCCCAGCAAGCACACCTTGAATAACACCAGTATGCCTTTAAACAATCACGCCTCCATAATGGAGTGTTTTTGAAGTAAATAGCACAAGAGTGTTTTCATCAGGCAGGCTGGATGTTGATATCACATTTTTGATTACTTGCTTTCAGTTGTAAGCAATTGTTTTTTTTGTTTGTTTTTTTTTTCATGAACTTACATTTTGATTTTTCCCCCCCAAATTTTTTTATTTTAGGGTTTTAACCATTTAAAAAAAAACAGAAGAGAGACCGAGTGAAAACAAGATCAGGAAATGGCTGGATTCAAACCTGGGTCCCTTCGAACCAACCACCCTGATCTCGTGACAATTACTTGACTGAGGCGACGTTTTAGTAAAACGCTATCACGTGATTCATTACGTATATCACTGCAGTTCTGAGGTGAAATGTTTACTGTGTACTGCTAAAAAAAAAAAGAGATAAATGTTCTCCCAAACATATGAAGTTTTTAAGCTTAATGCTCTATTGTGTTTTAAATCAACAAAACCTACCTTATACCTTAATCCTGGACCTTACCAGTAGTGTCATAAAAGCAAATGTGAGATGGAAAATGCAATTAATAAAGCAATCATGTCATTTTCTGGTGCTTCTATGACACTTTTGGCCCACGTGAATTTGGCCCTTTGAATCGTAAGTGCAACATCAGTGGAGCTAATGTGAAATTAATTCAGGCTCAAAAAAGTTTGTAAATATAGTTCTTAATGTAATGCAAACATTAAAATGAATCGCCTTACAAGTCCTGCACTATAATAAAAGTGTTTTGATGTCATAATAAATGCATTGTGTGAGGTACAGGGCAAAAAGTAAAAATATATGAACTGATAATCAACCGTTTTACTCTTGATTTGTGTGAAAGTGAATTAAAGTTGTTGTTCCACAAGACCAGGTTGCAACCAACAGCTCATTCATGGATGTACAAAAGATTTTCAAAATCGACTAGGCGGTGCATTGCCTGAATGTCTAGTCACCTAATCTCTCTTACGTAAGTATAATTAGGCTGGTTGGCGGTGCACCTGACCCCAATAGGACGTGTATCTTATAGGGCATTTATATAATGTATTCTTGCATTTAAAACAGCAAGCTGGACTGCAAAAGAATGCAAGGGACTGGAGGCACATTTTCAAATGTTGGACTATTTATAACTTGACTACTTATTATGTGTTTTTTGGCATCTTAAAAGCACAAAGCTTGTGGCAGGAACTAGATATATTTGTTGAATCCCAATCAAAGTGGACAACCCCATCTAGTAATGGTTTTCACTATTTAATATATCATACAATATCCTCAGACAAATATTTTCAGTGTCCAAAGAGCACAGTGACTTTCGATGTGGCATAGGATGCCACCAGTAAAATTGTTGAGTCTGGTATGGACCAACTTGACTGGCCTACACTAATGGTGCGTTCCAAACTCAGAACACAACATTTTCCCGCCTCCTACTTGGAAGTAATGACTGGAACGCCACCCAAAGTTAGACATCCAACATGTGAAGTCAGCGAGTAGCATCGTTTGACATCATTTTCAAGATGGCTGCGACCGACGAGCATAAAACAGAGCAGATATTTGTGAAACAGAAAAACAAACTTTTAAATACTTTCACTGCACAAAATATATTAATATGCAGTATACAGTAAACATACAACAGGAAGTTAAGAATAATTGTTTTTGTACTAATCAATGCCTATGTTTTCACCTATTTTGCATGTGAAATAGCTACTAGGCAGCCAGCTAGCTAGCATCTGGAAGGCTTTGCATTTGCCTTGTGTTCATGTGACAGTGACGTGAGTTCTGAAGTGGAAAATTTCAACTTGGCTATTCCCACCTCTGACTTCATCTGGAACGCAGCATAAGACCACACCTGAACCCTGTTGAACACCTTTGGGATGAATTAGCAAGCTGACTGTGAGCCAAACCCTATCACCAACATCAGCACCTGACTTTACTGACACTCTCATGTCTGATTGGGAGCAAATCCAGCCATGTTCCAGTGGATCTAGTGGAAAGCCTTCTAAGAACAGTGAAAACCATTATAGTAGCAAAGGGAGGACCAACTCCATATTAATATCCATAGTTTTAAAAAATGAATGTTGAACAACCACATATGGGTGTGGTGTTTGGGTTTATTCATACTTTGGGCCATGTAGTTTTATGTCACCTGCATGTGTGCTACTCAGTACATTACAACTTTGACTTCAAACACTGGCAGGATCTTCAAACAGAACACCCACAGAGCTCCATTATTAGGTGTCTTAGAATTTATGAGCATGTCAGTTATAAGTGAAAACTGACATCTTGGAGATACTGCAAAGCTCTGCACTCTTCCCTATTTCCCCATCTCTCCAGACTGCAGTATCTGTGCTACAGTAACTAAGCACCAGGCAGATGTCTGTGTCTGGGCTGCAGCGTCTCTTTTGGCAGCTCTACCGCCATAATAAATCATGTCCTGCTGCACTGTAATGGTACAAAAGGTGTCGAGCATCCTCGTGTTTTAAGGCACTCATCCTATGAGATCCTTTATGGCAGGGCTTAAAAAATGATTAAGAGTGATAGTGCAGCTGGTCTTAGTAATGGTTAGGCCAATATGAGGCGATAATGGGAGAATAACAGTGTTGAGTAACTTATTAATAGTAGCAACACTACTAACTTAACTTCGCTTTGCAATAGCATGACTCAGATCTTTTCAATATATTCTAGATTTAGAGCTACTTTTTCTCTAACAAGTAGCAATGTAGTGCTTTAAATTGTGTTAAAAAAGTTAGAGAGAGCAATGTATGGAACCAAATGCAGGTGTCTCGATTTATGTTTTTAAAGTTCTTGTAACTTGACTAGGTGTCTTAAAAACACTAACTGCTGTTTTCAAGGCAGGAGATGCTGATAAAGCAGCAAGACGTGTCACAACAGTCAAAGACATCCTTCAAGTGCATGTTTACAAAGAAATTCAATTATAAAACAGTGCAGATGGTTCCTAACTATGCTCACAGTTGTACAGCCGAGCAAATGGAGGAAGTAATCAAATATGTCTTAAATTGTTCTCGCTCTCACTCATTTCTGGGAAGTCGGATTCATCTTATTGAATTGGTTCATTCGAACAGTAAATATAAATGAACCTGTAAAGTACACATTTGTTTACATTGTGTTTAGCAGTGTGGGGTTTCACGATAAATCACTTAAAATTACAAAATGGCATTTTGGGTGGAACTAGAGACTCTAATCTTTTTCACTCAAACAGGTTTCAATTTAAAAACTTAAATAGTTTTCTTACCAGGGGTAGTTTTGTTGCCGTTTCTCTCAAAGACAAACTCCTCTGTGATCGGCACCATGTTGTTTTGTCAAATGACTCTGTATGTCAAAAGTTTAACCCTTTACTGACAGCCCCAGAATCTTCTAAACTGAGATCAGTCAGTTTAAATGAATTTAAATGATCCGTTGCGTATAACAAAGACAAATGTCCAAGCATGTGTACGTGAGGTTGCACAATGTTAAACAGATAAATATCCTAAATAGCTTCAATGGAGTTAGGTACTTGTTGTTAGTAGCTTGTAGTGTATGTAGCTACATTATCACAAAGGTAGCTTAACTGTAGTTTAAATACTTCAAATTATTGGTAGCTTGTATCTTGGCAAGCCACGGTTTTCGAAGTAGCTTCCCTAAAACACTACAGAATCTTCACAGATCTTGGTGGTGTGTGGCAAACATTTTGAAAACCTCTTTCAGCCTACCCTCAGTGGCAGAAAGGCCACTTGCTCACTAACATTGTGTTGCTGTTGAGGATGTCATCCATTTTATGGCAGCCATGGGATGACCCACATAGGGGCAGGGAAGGGGAAGAGAGAGAGAGAGAGAGAGAGAGAGAGAGGTGGAGTGTGCCCTCTCCTTCACCTTGCACGCTCTGCCCTCATCAACTTCCATCCCATAAAACTCCAAATCCTTCCTAGACAATCCAAACACTCCCAGCTCAAGCTGTAGCAGCAGAGGGCAGGTGTGGCGGCTCATTGCCTGTGCAGCCAGATGGGGTCAGGTACTATGAGGGGTGGCATGATGTGCTTGGGAGGCCAGGCAGAAGAGAGAAAATGTGCTTTATCACAGTTTAAGGGCAAATCAACGTGCAACCAGTTTGACTTGATGTAGCGGAAGATTATTATATACATTAAAAGGTTAAATGTGTTCTGTTTATGAGTACAGAGAAGTTTAAACATCATCAAATTATTAAAATATTTTTTTTTGTGACTGTAATGGTGTTTGCTCAATATACAGTACAGTAATTCAGTGGTACTGGTGGGTTGCGACCGAAAAATGCACCACAGACCTTTTCTAATAGGGTTTTGAACAGCAGGGATAAAACAGTGCTATATGCAAAAAAACTAAATTATACAACTAACCATATAATTAGGACAGCAATATAAATAGGATTATCTGATCTCAGTTCCGGAGATTCTGTCCATAAAGGGTTACTTTGGGAGAAACGCCACCATATCTACATGTGGTAAAAAGAAAATTTAATTAAGTGTTTACATTGAGTAACTAGTTTCACCCAATATGCCATTTTTTTAAATTTGAGCGATTTATCCTGAAATGTGTACTTAAAAGCATTTTTTCCATAGAAATCCAAAATATATATTGTGCATTATCACATTATTTGCATTCACACATATAGTCTTTTCCAGAAAATTTCCAACAATTTCCAGTTTAGAGGTCCTGTGTGACCACTACCTTTTTGAAAATACTGGTAAATTTTGCTCTGGAAATTGTCCTTAATGCAAGGTTTTGTCATTACCTATAAATTGTTTTTTTATTGATGGGATGTGTGAACAGCACACATCAGTAAAGACAACCCAACGATTTTCCTGTAATTTACCTGGTTGCATGTGTGTACTATTGAGAACGTTTGGTTACGTATGTAACCTCCGTTCCCCGAGGGAGGGAACGACACGTTGTGTCGGAGAGGCGACACTAGGGGTCTCTCTTGAGCGCCGATATCCACCTCTGATCTATGACAAAAGGCCAATGAGAGTTGGCAGCCGGTATTTGCATGTCCCGGCCCCGGACATACGGGTATTTAAGCGGCGCAAAGACGGGAGTTCATTCAGGATTTTTCTGAGCAGCCGGAAATGGTCCGGCCACAACAGTGGCTCGGTTCAGCGACGTGGCGGAGGAAAGACACAACGTGTCGTTCCCTCCCTCGAGAAACGGAGGTTACATACGTAACCAAACGTTCCCCTTCTGTCGCTCTCTCCACGTTGTGTCGGAGAAGCGACACTAGGGGACCCATTCCAATCTTGCCATGCGCTGAACCGTGTACGTGAACCGCCGTTACAGAGGTGGGCAGGGATTTCATCCAGTGCCACGCATCGTCTGTACCTGGCTGCACGTACCCTTCCCCAATGCCCCATACGAACATCGGAATCCTTCTAGTTACCCTGGAAGGGGAACAAGGCGATGTTTGCCAACATGGGAACAGGCCAGCCTGGCTGGGCCTCTTTTCTCTCTATGTTTCTCGCATAGAGCAATCATGGCCGGGGCCCTTACACACGCATATAGGGAAGGGGGGTCTTACCCAGACCCTGCGGAGACCACACCTGCCCTTTTTCTTGGGGAGGAAAAGTGGTAGACACGTCACACGGCCGTCTTAGGGCTCGTGTGGAAAGTATGGTGCAGTGGTAGAGCCAGCCTCGAAAGGGGGGAGTTGCTACAGCACGGCGACCAGGGCAGCTGTAACTGCCTAAGGGAGACACGGGGGTCCGCTCGTAAGGGGACAGAACCGTGGAATTACACACAGGGGGAGTCCGAGCAGGAGGCCTTACTTGTGGAGCACCTATACCAGTACAGGGTAGCCATCAGGGTACCCGCAGTGGCTTGGGTCGGCGAGTTCCTCCGCTGAACCGTGGACCCGGAGGGCTGGGGAGGATTCGACCAGGGTCCCGACTCGGAGTGGTGCACCCTGGGAAGAAGGGTCCTCCCGGGGCAGCGCTTGCAGATTCACTACCTGATCTCGGAAGGGTGTGGTAGGAACCTTGGGCACATAGCCCGGTCACGGTCTTAGGATCACAGACATATCCGCCGGACCGAACTCCAGGCAAGTGTCGCTGACAGAGAACGCTTGCAGATCCCCGACCCTCTTGATAGAGGCGAGCGCGATCAGCAGGGCCGTCTTAAGAGAGAGGGCCCTGAGCCCAATTGATTCAAGCAGCTCGAAGGGAGGTCTCTGGAGTCCTGCCAAGACTACCGAGAGATCCCAGGAGGGAACTAGGCCTGGCCGGGAGGGATTCAACCTCCGGGCGCCTCTCAGGAACCTGAGGATCAAGTCGTGCTTACCCAAGACTTGCCGTCTACAGGGTGGTGGGGGGCAATGGCAGCAACATACACCTTGAGGGTGGACGGGGACAGCCTCCTGTCCAGCCTCTCCTGTAGGAACAGGATCACTGACTTGATCGCGCATCTCTGCAGGTCTTCAGTTCGGGAAGAACACCAATCTGCGAACAAGCGCCACTTTAGGGCATAAAGGTGCCTGGTAGAGGAGGATCTGGTTGATTGTATTCACAACGGTCGCCGGTAAGCCGGCTAGCTCTTCCGCATCCCGTCCAGGGACCAGACGTGGAGGTTCCAGAGGTCTGGGCGCGGGTGCCAGAGCGTGTCCCGTCCCTGAGAGAGGAGGTCCTTTCTCAGGGGAATTCGCCAGGGAGGAGATGTCGCGAGAAGTCTGAGTTCCGAGAACCAAGTCCGAGTGGGTCAGTAGGGGGCCACTAACGTGACTTGCTCCTCGTCCTCCCTGACCTTGCACAGCACCGGTGCAAGAAGGCTCACTGGGGGAAATGCGTGCTTGCGCGGCCCGAGGGCCAGCTGTGTGCCAGCGCGTCTGTCCCGAGGGGAGCCTCTGTTAGGGCGTACCAGAGCGGGCAGTGGGAGGTTTCCTGGGAGGCAAACAGGTCTACCTGGGCCTTGCCAAACCGTTCCCAAATCAGCTGGACCGACTGGGGGTGAAGCCTCCACTCTCCGCCGGGCAGGCGTTGTCGTGATAGCGCGTCTGCTACGACGTTGAGCTTGCCAGGGATGTGAGTGGCACGCAGCGACTTGAGTCGCTGCTGGCTCCATAGGAGGAGACAGCGGGCGAGTTGTGACATGTGGCGGGAGCGTATGCCGCCTTGGTGATTTATGTACGCCACCACCGTGGTGCTGTCCGATCTCACGAGGACATGTTTGTCCCGAACTAACGGGAGGAACTTCCTGAGAGCAAGAAGGACGGTCAGCAACTCCAGGCAATTGATGTGCCAACGCAGCGGGGCCCCTTTCCAACGGCCCGCTGCTGCGTGCCCGCTGCACCCGGCACCCCACCCGGACCGGGGGGCGTCAGTTGTGACCAGAACGCATCGGGACACCTGCTGCAGGGGCACTCCTGCCTTTAAAAAGCAGAGGTCTGTCCAGGGTCGGAGTGTTTTGAGGCAGGCGGGGGTGATCCTTACCCGATGCGTGCCGTGGTGCCATGCTTGTCTCGGGACTCGAGTCTGGAGCCAGTGCTGGAGTGGTCTCATATGCATCAACCCCAGCGGCGCGACCGCCGCGGAGGACGTCATATGCCCCAGGAGCCTCTGGAAAAGTTTTAGAGGGACCACTGTGCCTGGCTTGAAGGAAGCGAGGCAGTCCAGCACCGACTGAGCACGCTCGCTCGTGAGACGTGCTGTCATTGAGACTGAGTCTAACTCCAACCCGAGAAAAGAGATGCTCTGAACCGGAGTGAGCTTGCTCTTTTCCCAGTTGACCTGAAGCCCCAAGCGGCTGAGGTGCCGGAGCACCTGGTCTCTGTGTGGATGCCGGCTACTCGTAGCGGGGCAAGGGCCGCCTCTGCGACCTTCGTGAAGACGCGAGGGGACAGAAACAGGCCGAAGGGGAGGACCTTGTACTGAAACGCCTGGCCATCGAACGTGAACCGTAAGAAGGGTCGGTGTCATGGCAGAATTGAGACGTGGAAGTACGCGTCCTTCAGGTCTACCGCTGCGAACCAATCTAGATGCTGAACACCAGCCAGAATATTTCTCTGCGTGAGCATTTTGAACGGGAGTTTTAACAAGGCCCGATCCAGGATTGGTCGTAAGCCGCCGCCTTTCTTGGGTACAATGAAGTAAGGGCTGTAGAAACCCTTCCTCATTTCGGTTGGAGGGACGGGCTCTACCGCGCCCTTGGCTAAGAGGGTCGCGATTTCCGTGCGCAGGGAACTGGCATGCTCGCCGTGTACTGCGGAAAAGTGGACGCCCCTGAAGGGGGGCGGGAGCCGGGCAAACTGAATTGTGTAACCGAGTCGAATGGTCCGGTGCAGCCAGCGTGATGTGTTGGGAAGCGAAAGCCACGCTTCCCAGCTCTGCGCTAGGGGCACCATAGGGACGAGTATTTTGGATGTACCCGGCGGGGCCTAGCAGCGGGGCGGAACAGGTAGTGCAGCGTCGGGCGGCTTCGTTGCGGCCTGAGGCTGAGGTGCTGAGAATAGACTCAAAGCACTTACCTTGCTCCGCGCACCCGGCAGGGGGCGGGTTCATGACTGAGGAGGAGGTCTGATGCTGGCGTCCTCTGGACTCGTCTGAACCGGCCGGCCAGGGGACAGTCGTGGGCAGGCGGAAGGCGGGATCGCCGCGTCCGGTGTACCGGGACTGTCGTAATCTGAAAGCAGATTGCCATGAGAACGGCATTTGCGGGCCAGGTGACCCAGAGGCAAAGGAAATAGCTCTTTTATTGAGAATGTGGGTACCACAGCCCCCGTCAGGGGGTGTGGCAAATGAAAAAACAAAGTATTCTCCTGCCGGCCCTCCACTGGGGGACGGAGCGGTCTTACCACCTCCGGAGCTAACGTCTTCGGCTCTGGGTCGGCTGTCTCAGGAACGCTTGGGAGCCTTCCGGGTCCTAAAGGGGGTTCGTGAGACAGGGGGCGTGCGCCGCCTGCGGGGTGCTTGACGCTGGGGCTGAGAGCTGGGCCCGGGTTGAGGCGGAGCAGGAGCTGGTTTCTTCGCAGAGGGACGCCCTCGGCGGGCAGACGGGGCAGGGCCCGTAGCAGCAGGTCTGCGGCGGGGCATGAAGTGAGAGATGTCCTCCATCTGCTTCTTCACCGCGGAGAACTGTTGGGCGAAGTCCTCGACGGTGTCGCCGAAAAGGCCAATCTGAGAGACAGGTGCGTCCAGGAAGCGCTTCTTGTCGGCCTCACGCATCTCGACCAGATTGAGCCAAAGATGGCATTCCTGGACCACTAGGGTGGCCATCGCCTGTCCGAGTGCCTGCGCTGTGGCCTTCGTCGCTCTTAGGGTGAGGTCGGTCGCTGAGCGCAGTTCCTGCAGCACATCAGGATCAGGTCCACCCCCGTGCATGTTTCTTAGTGCTTTGGCCTGGTGGACTTGCAGGAGGGCCATCGCATGCAGGGCGGAGGCAGCGCGTCCAGCCGCACTGTAGGCCTTCGCGTTGAGCGAGGATGTTGTCCTACAGGGCTTGGATGGGAGTACGGGGTGGCCACGCCAGGAGGTAGGAATCGCCCCATATCCGTGGCACTCTCCGCCGTCGAGGGTGGTGAGAGTGGAGCGGGTGGCACCTAGACGGGCGGAGAGCGGGGCTCTCCACGTACACGTCAGCTCGTCATGCACCTCCAGGAAAAACGGGACCGGGGGGATGCGAGGCCGCAAACGGCACGCTGCCCCCAGGAACCAGTCATCCAACCGTGAAGGCTGTGGGGAGGATGGAGGGTTCCAATCCAACCCCACGCTCACGGCGGCCCGGGAAAGCATGTCAGACATCTGAGCGTCGGCCTCAGCCTGGGCCTGCTGGCCCGAAGGCGGCAGTCCAGGGGAATCCTCGGCATCAGAAATCACACTCTCCGATGCAGCAGCGAGCTCATCTGCTTCGGGCTCGGGAGGATAGACAGCCGGGCCGTGAGGCGAGCCGCTATCGCCGTGAGCGTAGACGGGGACCAGCGAGCGTGTCAGGGAACAGGAGGTTCGCGGGGGGCTACTCGGCGAAACTGCACCCGCTGCCGCCCCCAAATCGCCCCCAGCGCCAACCGCATCGTCCTCAATCCCGTGGGAAGAAGGAGCAATGCGGGGTGCAGCTGGGGTGGCTTGCTTTCTGTTGAAAGCAAGCCGCGACCGCAACGTGGTCATGGTCATGTTCTCGCAGTGAGAACATGAGCCATCCACAACGCCGCCTCGGTGTGATCGCGGCCCAAACACACGAGACAGCGCCTGTGGCCGTCTGAAGCAGAGAGCACTCTACCGCATCCAGGAACAACACAGGGGCGGAAGGGCATCTTGAAAAAGACGTGTCCTGAAAAGGACGTTCAACGCCGCTGTGTTTTGCTCTTTTAGAGAAATTACTCTTTTAATAGGAATTTACTCTTTTAATACACAGTGTGTGTGTGTGTGTGTGTGTGTGTGTGTGTGTGTGTCTGCGCTGTCGAAGCGCTCAGGGGCAACAATGCACGCCGTGCAATGTGAAGGAGAAAGCCGCTGTTGTGCGCCGTCAAGATCCAACAGCATGCAGATCGTCAGAGGAAACAGGAACGTTTAATGTGGTGTGTAACTCGCAGCAAACTGCAGACAGACCATCGGCTCCGAAGAAATTTTCTGAATGAACTCCCGTATTTGCGCCGCTTAAATACCTGTATGTCCGGGGGCGGGACATGCAAATACCGGCTGCCAACTCTCATTGGCCTTTTTTCATAGATCAGAGGTGGATATCGGCGCTCAAGACAGACCCCTAGTGTCGCTTCTCCGACACAACGTGGAGAGAGCGACAGAAGGGGAACCAACTGTTCTGAGACCAGTGCAGATAGACAGCACACTGGAGGTTAAATCATTCACTAAATATGGAGCAAGGGAGCATCATACACTGTAGCTCTCTATGCAGCTAAGTGCATTCAGACTGTACTTCCATTCAAAAGTTTAGTTTCAGGGTGCAAATGATGTGTGGACCACTCATGGGACATGGGACAATGTTAATCAGTACATAGATTCAGAATTTATAATTTTGATTTTAACAGTGTTGACAGCGATTGTATGATGCTGGCCATTACTTAAAATCTGAATAAATTATACACATTTCTGATGTAATGTCTGTAACGAATCAAAAACATGAATATCCTACACTCCTGGAAACATAATAAATTAATTGATTTTAAAAAAATCTGACTTTCTATAGCTTGGTATTATTATACATTTCACAACTTGGTTCCAGTGTCCTCATATGAAAACATACATTTTCAGGAAAATATTTTATTTACTTTTTATTTTTAATTTTTTTGCATGTTTATTAGGTGCTACTAACAACAAATCAAAAAGGGAAATGGTAAATGCACTCAGCTGTCCTGCTTGGGTCTCAGGAGGTTAAAAGGGTGAGAAAACTATTTGTATATATTTTGTTGATGTCAAAGTGGCATGTGTTTAGTGAAACTTTGCAGTAGTCTGCTGCTAATTAATCTGTCACTTGGTTGAAGCAAGAGAAATTAGCGGTAGGCAGATGCCAACATGGACAGGTTGCATGACATCTCTGCATTACATTTTCTTTTTTTCTTTTTTACACAATTTTCGGTCACAACTTGATGTCCAAAGTAAAATCTTGGTCCTAATACAAAACCAATTGAGAACGACTGCACTTATTTACTCTTTAATGCTTTTTTATGATTCTGAGCATTGTGTCCTTGGATGCCCATGTTTATCTGGCCATTTTATGTATTTTATAATTTTCCCTTTACTGAAATGCTCTCTGTCAGTTTTGTTTTGCTTTGTTTGTCCAGATGTTTGACATCTGGAAATCAGAGCCGTGTGTTTTGCATTTTAGCTGGCAGGGACAGTCTGTTGACAGGTGATTCTGCCCCAGTAGCAGCTTTTTTACTTGTTGCAGAAATCTACAGATATTACTCACCCACAATGCCCTTCACTCATATGCATCATCAGTATTGCATCACACACTGGGGCTCTGGATCATAAATCACTGTCTTTTCTCTTTTTAGTTATGAATGATAGCTTGTGTGATAAAACCACACACATGCCGGTTGCTGGTCGGCTGTTATGGTCAAGAGGTCAAGAGGCCTTGTGTGCTCCAAGGGGAGTCAGGAGCCCCTTACTTCGGGCCACAATTTATGAACTGCCCACTTAAGAAGAGACCGTCTGACTGACATCTAAAGTGACCAACCACAGTTACTTTATTTCTAGGTTGAATGATTAAAAGAAACGTGTGTGTGCTCTTACTCCCGGAAGTTAAAGCAGACCAATCAGATTGGAACTGATGATTTTAGCAAGCTCTTGACATTTTGTTGTACAATATGCATCAGACCGTCAGTGAACAGACTATGGGTAGTCCGTGGGCATGCCGTCTGAGGATCCTGAGACTCAAGGTTGTGCAGAGTGGAGTAAAGCATCCAGATTTCAGTTCTCAGCTCTATCTTTAGTATTTCTGTGCTTTAGTAAATCAGTGCTTTTAAGATATCTCAAGCCACATGGTACAGCCGAATTGAACAACATTTGCATCATCTGTCTCCTCCGAGGATAATTCCTGTTTAGGACGAAGGCTTTTCGGGGCTAAAGTGCTAACACCTGTTGAAATTTAACTCCAATGTTTTTTCAGGTGGAGACAGATGTTCTTTGAATAAATATTTATATAAGTGTGATGTTGATGAAAGGTCAGCAAAGCATTAAATGCAAATACAGGAAACTTGTTGGCAATGTCCCTGTAAAGAATGTTAGGATTAAGGAGGAAATGTCTGGCTTGAGTCCAACAGGGGTGTCTATTAGTACATAGAGTCCAGTAGTGCAATTCCATTTGACCACTTTATTAGTCCATTAAAGCAGGCTGGATAAAGAAGATGAGGAGGAGGGAGTACATAATGTGTGGTTTATTTCTCATGAACACACACACTACAAACATCAAATTGCTCCAAAAGTCTCTCAGTCTATTGTGCATCAATGCAGGCATTTATGAATCAGGACCAATTAGCACAATGCTGCAGTAATTGGTTAATCAACAGAGGGCATTACAAATCAATAAACAACTAATTGGAAAGGAACTAGAACTAATGAACAAATTAAATTTGAGCATATTAGTAAAGCAAACCAGGAAAATAATTGTAATCAATGACAAAAAAGAAATAATCTTTAATACAGCTACCCCCAAATTTGTATCAGACATTTGCAAAGTATAAATTGTCCACATACAAAAAAAATGGCTTAAAGGGGATATATATAGGGACAAGACATGCTACTGGTCTGATGTACCTTTTGTACTTCACTTGAACCTCAGCAATCCTTACTCTACCATCCTTACTAGGATTAATTTCTATTAACTTAGAAAACCTCTCCTCTACATTGGCTGCTCTATTATGTGGGGTCCCGCAAGGGTCGATTTTAGGACACTTCCTATTCTCCATGCGCCCACTGTTCTCAATTGTTCAGAGATATGGCATGTCATATCATTGCTATGCTGACGACACTCAATTTTATTTTCCAGCATGCTTTGATAAAAAATGATCAATAGAGAATGCCCTAAATTGCTTCGCTGATAATAAATGCTGGCTGGCTGACAATTTCTTACAATTAAATGAGAGTAAAACTCAAGTCCTGATTCTCAGCCCCTCCGAGTCCTCTTTACCTGGACTGGTCAAACAACTAGGTCCGCTATTGTTAAATGTGCAAGATCATGAAAGGAGCCTTGGAGTGATCTTTGACTCATCACTACTTTTAAATAGACAGATCAGTGCTGTTGTTAAGAGATCAATTACAAAAGTAAAACACTTTCTCTCTAAATCAGACTTAGAAATTGTGATTCATTCTCTAATATCGTCAAGGTTAGATTACTGCAACTCATTGTATACCGGACTGCCGCAAACTGCTTTGTCCCATTTACAGTTGGTCCAGAATGCAGATGCTAGGCTCCTTACAGGGTCTAGAAAGTTTGAACACATTACACCAGTATTAGCATCCCTACACTAGCTCCCCATAAAATCTAGGATAGATTTAAAAATTTTGCTCTATGTATATAAAGCTCTATCTGGCCTCGCACCTCAATATCTCTGTGAGCTTCTTGTCCCTTACTCTCATACTATAGCACTTAGGTTAGCTGACCAACTTCTGCTGAAATTTCCTCGTTGTCGCTACAAATTGAAGGGCTATCGTACATTTGTTATTGTAGGCCCAAACTCTGGAACAAGCTTCCACTTTATATAAGGACAGCTCTGATGCTCTGCCTTTTAAAATCTGCTTTAAAAACAAAGTTTTATTAGTTTATATAGTTTAATTAGGGATATAGATTTTAGACTCAGGTATTTATTAGTATTTATATAAGGGTATATTATGCATATTACGTTGTGACTGAATTATGTATTGTAAAGTACTTTGGGTCATTTTCTGTTGTTATAAATGTTCTCTATAAATAAAGTTTGAGTTGAGTTGAGATAAGATGAATTGCAGTGACCTTCCCTATCGGCCAAGTAGAACAAGGAAGCTGTGGATCAAGAATCATGACGACAGAATCAAGGGAGAGGTTAGGGTTTTCAGTTCACCATTTTTGTCTAGACTGCAACAGAGGAAGATAATGCTAAATGAAATGGGCCCAAAAGTGGTCACCAAGAATCTGGCTGTATCTCTTCCTGAAAGGGGTTGGGATGTAGCAGCTCATTTGCATTTAAAGAGTCACACACAAAAACCACGTGTTTTTGATTCCACCCAAAAAGAGACATATTACATTTTGTAAAAAGTGGCATAATAGGTCTCCTTTAAGTAACGCCAGACTATTGCATACTGTGGCAACTCAAAAACTAAAGCAAAGACAAAGTTAAGCTTAATTTAACATACCAAATAGCTTTCTGCTGTGTTTGATATAATGGCAAGTGATTTTCTAGAACCTAATTAGCAATTTAGCATGATTATAAGTATAAGGTATATGAGTGATGGCTGCTTGAAATGGGGCCTGTCTAGATTTGATAAAAAATTACTTTTTCAAATAATGATGGTGCTGTTTTTTTACATCAGTAATGTCCTGACTATACTTTGTGAACTTTGTATACTTCGTATACTTCTGAAACTGCTAAATCTGTACATTATTCCAAACTTTTGGCCACCAGTGTACATTTATAAATTTAGATGCTTTTAGCCAAAATAACTTACAAATGAGTAATTTTACAAGAAAAACTATTTATGTGAGAGCCAAATAGCACACATACAAAGACATCTGCTAAATGTTATTTTAATGCTTAATGTTGTCCTTTTGATATCCGAAAGGAAACATCTGGCAGATGAACAAATAAAAACTGCGTGATGAACGTGCTTTCTAGGTGACTACATGTGTGGTGCCACAATACAAAGTTCCAGAATTCCTCAGAAAAGCACTAAAGTACAAGCTAGTATGGAAATGTAGGAGAGACACTGAAACAACAGAAAGGGAATAGTACAGGGTTTTATTTTTAACTAAAGTGCTAATGAGTAAATGTTTTCAAAGTTGTCATCATGGAAGACTTGCGTCTTTTTTCATTTTTTGAGGTAGAATGGGTTAAAGATCATGTTAAAGATCATTCCTCCATCGAGGTACATTGAAAGTGAAGGTTTTTGAAAATGATTTTGTGCCTTTTTGTGTTAGTATCTTGAGGCAGCACTCAAAAGATTGACTGCTGTTTCAGGCGGGAACACAGATTTGTAGAAGTCAGTGGATGTAGGCGGGTGCAGATCCTGTGACTGTTCTGTAGGCAAGCATCAGTGCCAGTACAATTCATTTTTAATTTCCTGTCAAATTACAGCTTCAATCAAAGTAGGTCTTATTCTGGCCAAGAACGAAATATTCAGATATGAAATGTTTGACTGACATGTTAAACCAACCACTCTTTACATTCTTAAGTGATATTTTGGGGTGTTTATAACATAGGTGTGCATCATAATTATTTAGTTTGTAGCATGCAAGAATATCTCATTTATTTTCAACAATCTGCCTCAAAGTTTTTGAATTAATAGTTATTTTTAATTAATAGGCCTATAATGTTTTTGAGTTAGCAGAAATTTGCTTCTTCATATAGCCTATATTTACTTCATTTCATAATATAAGTCAGTCATTCAGTCTTAATTCATCTAGCCTAGAACGTCTCTTAAGAAAAGAAGCAAAATGTCAGAAACAGGAACAGGATCAGGAATCGTTTTAATATCAAATTAAGTAAAAAAAAAAAAAAACATTAAGCAACATTTAATTAAGTAATCAAATTTTCAAGGGCCTGGGTAGCTCAGCGAGTATTGATGCTGACTACCACCCCTGGAATAGCGTGTTCGAATCCAGGGGATCCACCCACAACTTACCACATGCCCCATTGAGAGTGAGAACCACTAATCTCGACCATGAGGAGGTTACCCCATGTGACTCTACCCTCCCTAGCAACCGAGCCAATTTGGTTGCTTAGGAGACCTGGCAGGAGTCAATCAGCACACCCTGAATTCAGACTCCCGACACCAGGGGTGGTAGTCAGCATCAATTATCGCTGAGCTACCCAGGCCGCCCAATACAGTTTTAAGAGACACTACGTACAGTAAAAGTCTTTGGCACATAAGATGATTCACAAAAATATCTGTCTTAAGATGGTTATTTATATCTTTAGATATAATATAATTACTTTTTTATTATTATTACTATTATAAGGGACGTTGAGTTACGCTTCATGCCTGCCATTAATGAGTCTTGGCCCCACATGGGCCACCCCAGTCAAAAAAGTCTGGACACGCCACTGTTTCTGGATATTCTTGGAGCATTCTTGTCTTCTTTGTTCTATCATTGAGGCAAAAATCAGGGCTATGCTTGACTAAATCTACAGTTAGAACAGCGTAGTTGTTTATATTGATGTGACAATCTAATTGAATTATTTTAGAAGAATTTTAGTTCCACATCTTAGCAGTAATGGAAGTTACTGAATCCAAAGGTCTTTTTCTATGGAAAAACAATCTTTCACATCTGCTTTACCATAGAGGTTTTCTGGGGAAGCATATGTTAACATTTGGCTAAAATCCTATTGTGCATTCATTCAGTAGATTGGCCCTCATTGGTATGGTGAGGAGATGTCAATATCAGACTAGCATTGGTTTGCATTTTATCTGTGACCTTTAGACTCCAGAACATACTCAGCATTCACCCCATGCTCTGTTTGGTATTTGTCAGACATCAGCATCTCAATGAGAACCTGTCAATTGAGGTCAGTGAAAGGAAGGAATATATCCAATCTCTAAAAGTGTTTGTAATTTTATCAATTCATAGCTTTTTATCTGAAACAAGGGAGCAATTTTATAGTCATTTTGTTTTGGCTCTGTCCATAGAGTCTTTTGAATGAGTATAGACAAAATCCCTTCAAGGCAAGTCACATCATTTGATGGCCATATTCATAATGCCTTCTGGCTGCAGTCTTCAAAAGAAAGGCTGAAATCTCTAAAACGGTTGGTCAAGATTACATTCAAATGGCATCAATTCACATTAGCAATAAAGTGGTACCGCTAATGCACATGTATGTTCTTGAGTAAACGGACAGGTGATGTCTCTATCAAAAAAGGGATTGACAGGGGGCCTGGTTAGCTCAGCGAATATTGATGCTGACTGCCACCCCTGGAGTCGCGAGTTTGAATCAAGGGTGTACTGAGTGAATCCAGCCTGGTCTCCTAAGCAACCAAATTGGCCCAGTTGCTAGGGAGGGTAGAGTCACATGGGATAACCTCCTTGTGGTCATGATTAGTGGTTCTCGCTCTCAAAGGGACGCGTGGTAAGTTGTGCATGAATCGCAGAGAATAGCATGAACCTCCACATGCTGTGAGTCTCCGCGGTGTCATGCACAGTGAGCCACGTGATAAGACGTGCAGACTGACTTCTCTCAGAAGTGGAGGCAACTGAGACTTTTCCTCCGCCACCCGGATTGAGGTGAGTAACCGCACCACCACGAGGACCTAGTAAGTAGTGTGAATTGGGCATGCCAAATTGGGGAGAAAAGGGATAAAACATTTTTTTTTAAAGTGATTGACTCTTTAAACTGTAAGGCAGGACTTCCATTCTTGCAGCCGCAATTTTTAGCTTTAAGATTTCTCCTGCTCATATGTATACACATGACCTTTATATTTAGCATGTCTCTGGTATAGTAGGCCATGCTAAAGCTGTGAAATAATAACACATTCCATTCTAGCAGTGCACTCTGTTATTCTCAACATGAAAGAATATAACGTCTCTGCAGCCTTAGTCTTGAGGTGTCAACTCAAGTGCACCACCCAGAGGTAGCTGTTGGCTGGTGGAAGTGTTCTTGGGAGGGAATGAATCAGTGTTAAAATAAAACCAGCAGGAAACTGTCAGTAGTTATACATGTCAGAATGTCAGTAGCTGGCGAGCCAGTGTGTGTGTGTGTGCCTTTGCGAGAGAGGGTGTAGGGGTGATGCATGCTAAACAAGGAGACACTCTATTTCCCCTCCTACATTACAAAGGACACTGCTCAGCTCCTCTCCCAAGGGTGAACCACTGCATCATGACCAGATGTTTCTCTTTGCTCACAAGATATTCCCTATCTCTCTTGCCATCATTCATTCTTTTCTGTTGTCACATCCAATTCATTTGAATATTGCTTTTTCAAATTGGTCTGTGATGCAGACATCTATCAGAATGTTTAGTCTCGTGATGGTGCATTGATTTTGATTGTTATATCCATCACTCTGAACAAAATATCTCTTCTAACACAGGAACAAGGAAAGGTCGGCGTGATCTTCAACGTGGGCACGGATGACATCACCATAGATGAGCCCACGGTCACCATGAATGACGGCAAGTACCACGTGGTTCGCTTTACGCGTAGTGGAGGCAACGCCACCCTCCAGGTTGATAACCAGCCCGTCATTGAGCGCTTCCCATCAGGTAAGACCCGGGTGGGGAAAGCCCTCTAGGTGATTTCCGTTACACTTGTGGTTGGTAAAAATACTGGGAGCAGCTTCCCCTGGGAATGGGCACATGGGGTCAGAGAGAGATAAAACAACACAACTGGCCTAAAAACATGGACAGTACTTCCAGACAGAGGAGAGAAAAAAAAAGAGTTTTTCCATGTTCCAGACGCAGTCAGAGGTGGAAATTCTTAAACCAGCTAAATTAATTATTTTCTGGCAAGTTTTATCGTTATTCTTCATTAATAGTACAAAAATTCAGACACACTTAACTGCACTGTCAAGGATTATTTCTCCCAAAAATAAAAATGTTGTTATTGTTTACTCACCCATGTTGTTATAACCCCATATGACTTTCTTTTTCTTTTTTAAAAAAACAAAAGGAAACATTATTAAAAAGTTTTATGCTCAGTGATGGCAGTTTATGGTGACCACCTCTTTAAACTTCAAAAGGATGCAAAAGTATAATTGAGAAGACTAATAAATTATTGTATTGACATGTCTTGTTCTGAATGAATACGATAAGGTTTTGTGAGAAACAAACCAAATTCTAATGTATTATTTAGTGAAAATTACCATTTAGAGCTTTAGAGCTCCCTGAACGAGAGGGGCGTTCCCAGCCACAACAAAACTGAAGAAGCACTTTTGCTTCAACGGGACCACCAGCGATATTAACAACAGCAAAGCACAACATGGATGCACACAAACCAGAGATCAAAACTTAGACACATTTCTAAAGAGTTTGTAGTCGACAAGTAGATGCATTTCTATAGCATTCTATAGCAAAACGTCTTCACTTGAACGCCCCACCTTGCGAGCGGCTGCATCAATCTGCTCTCTGATCTCGCAAGGAGCTCTAAAGCTTGCATGCAGGCTCTCTCACGTATGCGCACAAGAGACCAACGGTCGTTGAAGATTTTTAATATATAACACATTCGATTTTGTGTTATTTCTTACTAAATCTTCTCATAT
Source organism: Xyrauchen texanus (assembly GCF_025860055.1). NCBI lineage: Eukaryota > Metazoa > Chordata > Actinopteri > Cypriniformes > Catostomidae > Xyrauchen > Xyrauchen texanus. Next base: position 22,777,506 of record NC_068309.1, on the reverse strand, counting down.
TCCTTCAGAACAAGACACGAGTCCCATAAAATAAATTATTAGACTTCTGAATTATACTTTTAAAGCTTGAAGCTTTTGAAGCTTGAAGAGGTGGCCACCATAAACTGCAATTGTATGACATCATTGAGAACAAATAGATTTTTACAGTTTCACCATTTGTGTTAAGAAAAATAAAGAAAATCATATGGTATTACAGCAACATAGGGGTGAGTAAACAATGACTGAATTTTCAGTTTTGTGTGAACTATCCCTTAAGTAAAGGGAAACTTACTTATCACCTATAACAATGCTTCCGACATTATTCTTAAATTGATTATTAAATTAAATTAAATTTTCCCACTCATAATTACGACTTTGTGGTAGCGTTCATGTGCATTCAACTCGTAAATACGATCATTTTGACTTGTATGCACCATAATGCAACCAAAACAAGATGATCAGCAAAACAAGGCACATTAGTTGCCACCATCTTGAAATTGGTGTCAAAAGATGCTTCAGCGACAAATGTTGTTCCAATTCTTTTCAAATTGGATGTGGGAGAATTCAGAGTTGTCTAAAATGCAGGATTAAAATTTCCACTTTCAAATCTGACGGACCTTGTTTGAAGCCCTTGGCATCGATTTGGATCCATGTTGGAGGCAAGACTTATTCAAGGGAACAAATTGATTTATAATTTCAAATCTGAATTTTTGGGGTTTAAAGTGTGCCATTTTACTCTCAAACTCTTCCCAGAGACGTTATGAGTCACCACATGCAGGGCCCAGATAACCACCACATGAACAATCTAATAGCAATTGCAAATTGACATATTTCCCCCCAAGCTGCCTTGCCTAATACATTCAGCCTGAGATTTGGATCCTTTACCATTTTCAACTTCAGCCAGCTTTGCTCTAGGCAGGCTGAGAAAGGTGTCTCTGTGCCTATGAAGATCTTTTATTCCTGAACTGTGCACAAACTTTGAACCACAAAGCTCGCTTTTATTTTCAGAATTAGCCAAAACACCTCTCAAAGGTTTCTCTTTGAAACGTAGCACTCGTGAATTTACACACTGCCACTGAGCCATGGTGTCTTCGACATTGGAACCTGATATTTCAGGTTATGTCTACAATAAATTGATGAAAAGTTATATGTGATGCCTTAAAGGAACTTTCAAATGGTAAAACTGGCTTGCTTCAGGACCTAGATTTTATGTTGGCATCCTAAATGAAAAACAAAAATGGTGTCATGTTCTAAAAAAAATCAAAAATATATTGTGATTAGCACAAACCATTGTTTGTTTCATGTCTCAATGCAGTTGAACCCATAATTAATGTAGTTTGGGACAATTTATTTTTTACCTAAAAACAAATAAATCACCCAAATTAAAAAATTCAGTCATAATTTATTCACCCTCATGTTTTTCTAAAACCTGTATTACTTTCTATCCTCCGTGGAACATAAAAGGGATATGTTTGGCTTCAGAATTCCAGAATCTTAACTTCAGTCACCATTCTTTTTCACTGTATAGAAAACAATTAAATTAAATGGTGCCTAAACTAGCATACTGTCTAACATCTTTTGTGTTCCATAAAAGAAAGAAAGTCATACTGGTTTGAAAAACATGGGAGTGAGTAAATGACTGAATCATTTTAATTTTGGGGTGAACTATCCCTTAAAGGTCTTGAGAATGAGGGTATGTCATACAAACTCTCCATGTTGGTATCTGTCTAATTTGGCCCGCTTCTACATAGTAACAAAATTCTGTAAAAACCTGATTTCAAATCTTTTAAAACTCTGATTGATTATCTCAACCCTGCTTTCTATTTATTCTATAAACCATCTGTCCTTTATACAAACATCTCCCTCTGCAATCCCCTGGCCTTTTGTGCTTTCCAATTAAAGTTAAGCAAACTCTCTCTCCCCCCCCCATTGTGTGCTCAGGGCAGCTGCCTTCCTCTCTTAGCTGCTGTTCCACCGGAAGACATTTTCTCTGTCTCTAATAGCAATCCTGTCCTTCCTGTTCTTATGTCTCAATCTGTTTCTCCAATGTACTGCTTCACGCCTAGTTTGTGTGGAGTCAAGAAGTCTTTAGCAAAAATACAGCCCTAGCCAATTAAAGCACAGAATTTGGCTCACCTGCTACACACCAGCCACCCCCATGTGCAGGGTCTTGTCTCAAAATTGACAGGTTTTGATTGGCACGGCATCCCTGTGGCTATAGCTTGAGATTCTGGCCGATTTCTGAAAGGAGAAATTGGTTTTCTACTGCTGTGACATACGCTTCCTATCCACTAGGACTCTGCTAAGCACCCTCCCATGGTGAGAGTCGGATGGGCGGCCTTTCCAAAGCACAAGGATAAAGCCACTAAGTTGCCACTGTCACGCTTCCTTTAAAACTGAGTTATGTGCATTTAAATGGAATGGCACTGCTTTTATATGGCACCTGTCATCATGGGGATTTCAAAACTAAGATATAGGTCTTGCTTGTGATCCAACGCTGGCAGAGCGTGCATGTGTACATGAAGCTGGCAGTGTTTGGCTTAGAATAATGGCCCTGATTTATTCAGTTAATTAAAACAGGGAATTAGATGACCAGATATGTTCTCCAGTGGCAGATTTGCTTCTCCCTGCGGATACAGGCGTAGATGACCCCTTGTCATTTGCCGTTTACTGGAACTGCTGTATTTTCCTCAACACCCCATTACGTTGCCTCGTAAATAAATATTTAGAGGAAATCTCTATGAATAGCAAAGCATCAGGGCAGACTTTATTGGATATATCAGTTTGTTTCTATTTTTACTGCTTACTCATGGATGAGACCTATTTCAAGTTTTCTTTAAAGGTTCTGTACAGAAATCGCTACACATGAGCTCTTTTAACAGGCTTATAAGAGTAGGAGGTTTGGCCCCCATTCAGGTTGCAGGGTTGGTAGGACTAATGGAACACGGCTGCCACAGCAGGAACATGACACAGTATGCTGTATGTCATAGAATTAGCGCTTTACATGTGGCATACAAATGTGTAAGCTGCAAAATAACCACAAAATGCAGTGGTTGATGGAAAGTTATATGTGTTGCCTGCAAGGAACTTTGAAATAGTGCAGTGAGGCAAACAATATTGACTAAGCTGTGGCATAAAGCAGTGGTTCTCAACTGGATTTTCTTAAGAACCCAGATTTTACAGTGGACACAACACAGTAACAACATTTTATTTGAAATGTTTTCATGTTCTCAGCAGCCTATAATTCACTGCAGAAATCACATTGTGGTTGGTACAAACCATTGTTGATTTGTTGTTTTGTTGCAAGTGAATCCATAATTAACCCTTAAATGCATGTGAATTTCAACAAACACTCTTACATATTTGGGACTTTAGAGACCCAGCACATATATCTATCAAAAATGGATCTACAAAATGTCCAGGCAGTGTAAAATTTTCTAAATATTTTCAAGATAATTAGAAAATAATGCAATGAAATATATTTTGATATAGATGTTTATATATTTTTCATATATCAAAGAGATAATGCAACAAATCAGGACAGATCTAGACTTTCATACAGAAATTACTTGAGATTCAACTGACTGTCAAACACATTTCGAATAATCTACACATAAACTACATATAAGCTACACATACTGTATGTATTTTCTCATGCAGTTATTGAGTCTAAATAGATGAACAACTTACATAATTTCAATATTACATCCAAATGACAATAGTCATAGCATACTGTTCATGTGTTGTACTTGCTGTAGTTTACTTTGATGTTGTTTCTTCATTAAATAACAATGTCAAATGTAAACCAAGTCAATCACTGAAACAACAGCGCCACATGAAGAAATTACATTTATATTATGTATGTGTACATGCTTATGGAAAATTGATATTTCACCATTGTTGTGCAGAAAATTAATGTGATATAGTATTTTCTTTGTATGATATAGTTCTAATTTCTCTTGTAAAGAAAAAACTAATAAATAGATATCCCTTGATAGCAAACTAGATATGAAATATAAAATATAATTTATGTAAGTGCAAAAACTCATATTATCACATACCTAGGGTCTCTAATGACCCTATACACTTTTGGTACTCAAATCATTATAAATATTTTTATTTTCCTTTTTGTTTTTTTTGTGTGTGTGTGTGTGTGTGTGTGTGGAACTATTTATAAGAAATAAAAGGAACGTTTAAGAGGTGTGGGCACAACTCCAAAAAAATGGATGAGAGATGGGGTGAAATGAGGTCCCAGTTCTCTAAAGACCCAAGGTATGCCTTTACAGGTTAATGTAGTCTGGGTCTATTTTTATATATATATATATTGCATGCTTTTGTTTATGATTTGAGGTTGAGGGCATGTTATGCAACCTGTCAGTGTTGGTATCATTCTAATTTGGCTTGCTTCTACAAAGTGAAAGAGGAATTTACTCCAAAATGTTACTTTCTTTTTTTATTATTGCAAAATTATGAGTTTGATTAGATGGAGAGTCAACAACAAAAGATATGGGAATAATTTTGTTCTACCTTTTAACAGATGGTTAGCTTGTTTATTTTGCTATACTGACTATGCATGATTAAATGATTTGTTGCATTTTATTATTTGCACTTAGCATTGTTTTCACGTCTTGGACTAGAACAGACCTGCCAGTTGAGAACCATTGATATAAAAGATATTAGGTGCATCTGGATGTTCTGAAAGGAACAGAAAGAGTGGAGGGTGGTGGAGAGATGGAGATTGAAGGAGGAAAAAAATGTGCTGTGATGAGATTCCTCTCTTCAGTGAATAACAGGAACCGAGAGCTCAATTTAGCCTGGTGACGGGATCTGTCAGAATCAGTCTCACAGGCATGAGGACAAAGGAAACTGTAGTATCTCATCAGATACACTCTGTCTCTTATCTGGCAGCCAAGGCACATAATCAGTTATGGCTGTGGTGTCTTTTTGTAATTACATGTATCCTAATTTATGCAGGTACCTCAACATTTTGATAGTAGATGTAACCACACTGATTGCAGCGTACTCGCTCAGATATCTCAGAGAAAATGTCTTTCGTAGGATTTTGGGCAGTACTACTGTTTAACTGCACATTATACTATGTGACGTTATAACAAATCATTGTTGTGCTTTGTATGAAATGAGTAGTATTCCATGAGATGTCATCATAATCAAAATAACCTACATTTAAAAAAAGTTAAACGATCACTAAATATGTCGTCAAAGATTTCTAAACAGATTTAAACATGCTCTAATTAGTCTCAAGCTTCTAAACTGTCTCATAACTAAGTGCAATCCTTAAAACAACATAACTTCCAGCATAAAGCTCGTTTAGACTTCCTAACTTGCTAAACTTGATAGACTTGTTGCCATGTTCTAACCATGTGACGCTTGATATTAACCTCTTATCTGTCTCTCTAAATTCTTTGAAGGGAACATTGATAATGAACGGCTTGCAATAGCCAGGCAAAGAATTCCATACAGACTCGGTCGGGTAGTTGACGAGTGGCTACTCGACAAAGGTAATAAAAATTGATTAATTAAGCAATGACTTATTAAGGCTCTGGAAGAGGTGCAGTTCCCTTTAAATCATAAAGTTGGAAGCCATTTTGAATGAAAGTTTCTAAAACCAAAGACTTTGAAGAATTGGCATATCCAATATGCAGACTAGTTTGATTTGTCTGATGTGTGGGCCGAACAAACTGTGATTTGCGGCTGCCTACGCACCCTGTAAATCCAATCGTTCATCTCCTGTGGCTTGTGCTCTTCATTCATCCTGTAGCGATAAATGCTGTCCTTAACAAAGTTAGAACTGCACCGCTTCAGAGATTAAGGTTTAATCTTAAATATAATCCCTGACTAACCCTCCAACAACGCTCCATAACTGCAAAAACTGTCTGTAAATAGTTGATTATTTTTTTGCTGTCTTATGTTTTTCTTCTGTGATCCCCTCTTGACTCCGCAAACTTTTAAAATTATTATTTAAAAAAATACTTTAACTCATGTAAAAAATAAATATATATTTTACAATCCTAAACAGTTAAAGGGACTATTGCATTTTTGTACTGATAACACTAAACTCAGTCTAAAGCTTTAAAACCCCCTCTGTTTAGTTTGTTCTTTACCACTTAGAGTTTAATAAAAAGGAAAAAGGAAAATATTATTTGGCTGGCTTGTAGAATTAAAGATGAATCATGCTTTGTATAACCATTGTATTAGATTTTCCCTTAGAAACTATCTCAGTTATTAAAGTGCCAAAACAGACCTCTGCATAAGCACATTATCCCAAAATATTGTGCATTAATACCCTCTACTGTATGTGTAAATTTTCAGACTTTTTGGTTGGTTGCACCTTTTTCATCTATATGCAAACACATTTTTCTTTCATGTGTTGTGCAAACATCTAAATGTTAAGTATAAAACAAATACACTTGCCCAATTTTTATTTTTATTTTTTTTAAACTGACCTTTCTAGCTCTGTGGTATTCCATTGATTGAAATTGATACAATTCTGAGGATATGGTGATCAAAAAGTTGAAGATCCGCTTATCACTATTTACACAACTTCCTTTTTCAATATAATTTGATATATATACCTACACTCACCCACCACTTTATTATGTACACCTGTACACCTACTTATTCATGCAATTACCTAATCAGCCAATCGTGAGGCAGCAGTGCAGTGCATAAAATCATGCAGATACTGATCAGGAGCTACATTTAATGTTTACATCAACCATCAGAATGGGGAAAAAACTTGATCTCACTGATTTTGAGCGTGGCATGATTGTTGGTGTCAGACGGGCTGGTTTGAGTGTTTCTGTAACTGCTGATCTCCTGGGATTTTCACACACAACAGTCTCTAGAGTTTACTCAGAATTGTGTCAAAAACATCCAGTGAACATCCGGTTTAGCCAACAGAAACTGAAATTCAGAAATTGAAATTCATCAGTCCAGGCTATGTTTTTCCTGTCTTTAACTGTCTAGATTTGGTGTGCCTGTGCCCACTGCAGCCTCAGCTTTCTGTTCTTTGCTGACAGAAGTGGAACCCGACATGTAAAAAATCATGCCACGGTCGAAATAACTGAGATCACATTTGTTCCCCATTCTGATGGTTGATGTTGCTAACTGAAGCTCCTGACCTATATCTGCATGAGTTTATGCACTACACTGCCGCGCACGATTGTCTGATCAGATAATCGCATGAATAAGTAGGTGTACAGGTATACTTAATAAAAAGTGGTCAGTGTGTGTGTGTGTGTGTGTGTGTGTGTGTGTGTGTGAACGTATATACTGTATATATATGTGTGTATATACAGTATATATATATATATATATATATATACACACACACACACACACACACACACACACACACACACACACATATGTGTATGCTTTTTCCTTCATACTGTGATTTGATTTCTGTTGTTCGATATAAAACGTATTAATTAAACTAAAGCTAATTCCGTCTTAATCCCCTCTAAATCGAAACTAAATCAGAGGGTTAAACATTCTAAATATTAATGAAAAATTAATTTTCATAACCCAATGAAAATTGCTATCAACACTTGCACATTCATATGTGATTAACAATGTCCCTTTAACATGAGTAATTGTTTATTAGTTGTACTTTACACATAACTATAATGATTCAAAGCCCCTGTGCGTCAAGTCTGTGTCCCGTATGAGTGCTGTGTTTTACTGTCTTGACTGTTTTTTGTGAGAGAAATTTGCGACTCTATATTTCAAAGGCTCTTTGGTCTCTCGTTTTCCTTAATTCAATGTTCTAACCTCTGTTACTGGGTCTCACACATTTATTTGCAGAGAAAAGATTTCGAATTAATCATAGGACTACCTTTTTTCCCTTTGTATAAGACATGTGGAATTCAGATACTGAAATTAAATTTCAGTGCACACCTTCACTTAATGGTTCCTGGTGTCATGCACACTGTCATAGTTTTTGATAGATAAATGGGGTGTTTGAACTGCCGTTTGTATATTCTCTCTCATTGGCACTCTGTAATATGTCACATGAAATAGTTCTTAATGTTACACATTTATCCGACTAATCTTTCCACTGTACAAAAAAAGAAGAAGTAAAAAGTGCCCAACTGGCTTCTACCCGCTCTATACGACATGCCTTTCAGAGGTTAGTGTCTTTTAATGTGCACTCTCATGTCAAACGTTGTTATTTTCAGCTATTAAAAGTGAGACACTGCTTGTGTTAAATGGCAACCCTTCATTAAGAATTAAATGACTCTCATGGAGGGGATAACAACTGCCCACTTCATAATCAACTGTATCAGAGTACCTTCTCATCAGGATTAAATAGACACGGTCCAGTTCTCATAGGTCAAAGAAAATGGCATTCTGAGTTAACCATCCTTTTCCTCTTTAAGTAGTTATTTCAAAGGTTTTGTTGCCATTAAATTATACTTAAATGTTGGTTGGATTGTTTAACATTATCTATTATTTTTAAAAAGTCTTTTACCCCCTTGAATTAAACCTGTAGCGCTGCAACTGCCTGTTGCAATGTGCTGTGTCATAATGAAAATTAGTTCATACCTTCATTTTAATAAATACATTTGTTTGACTTTAAAGGAACGGTTCACAAAAAAACAGTTCTGTTTACTCACCCTCATGTCATTTTAAATCTGTATGACTTTCTTTCTTGAACACACAAGACAAAATTTGAATGAATGTTCTGGGCTGTTTATTCACAACAATGGCAGTTGAGTCACTCAGTTTAAAGCCTTAAAAAGCACCAAAAAGCATTATAAAAGTTGTCCATGCGACTCGTGCATCAAATTCCTAGTCATCTGAAGGCATACAATATCCACTTTTCCACTTTCGGCCAGTGTGAACCAGGGCTATCAACTGACCAGCTGGGGCCAATAGCCTCTGACTTCAAGCCACCAGACCAAAATCGATCTGCATTCCCACCATCGGTCCAATATAGCTGCAGCATTGCCCTTAAAATCTGCCCTTAATACGGCGCTCTCGTGCCAACATCACACACCCTGCACATTTCACAAACAAGAGGGAAACTCAAGCTGAGGTATAATGTTATCTAGTTATCTAGAATATTGAGTTCATATTGTATGTAAACATTAGTTTTCTAGCAAGAAAAGTTAGCACTGACAACTCACTGACTGTAACTGCCATGGTGTCCTGAGTGGTTTCCCCACTAACAGCGGCACGATGTCCCAGCACAACGTCCATGATCTTGAACCATGATCTTTGGGCACCACTTTGTTCATTGTTTGTTTTAACAGATTTTTACTGTGCCCGCAATGTTCCTGAACCTGTACCATTGTATGCTGGATACACAATCTGCAGGATTGTCAATCTTGGTGCTGATTTGGTACTGAACTTCTGACCTGACTCAGTGAAACTCTGCCTCAATCCCCAAATAGCCTTGTTTGGCCCAAGGGTAATCGGCAGGCCAAAGTGACAGTGTGAACGCAACTGGCCCTGGCACGCACTAGCATTCCCTCATTTGGCTCGATAGTGGAAACGCCATGGACTGTCACTGGATTGAAAAGATGGACCTGGGTATTCATTAAAAAATTGTCCTATTGTATTTAGCATTAGAAAGAAAGTTATATGGGTTTGGAATGAAATGAGGGTGAGTAGATGGTGACATCATTTTCATTCAAGTGTAATACAATTGCTAACAGATACAAAGATTTAATCTCTTTATCACACGGCGCTCTCGAATACTTGATTCTTATAGGTCAATTGCACAATTCTGTGGTCAAATAGTGTTGTGTAATGTCCCTCACAACCACTCTGCAGTCTCTTCTCACATTATAAAATAATTTAAACACAAATTAATATTTCATGTCCATTTATTGATTTATTTAGTAAATAGGCATGTATTAAGCAGGGTAAGAACAGTCAGACAGTTATTATCGTGAAATTAACTCCTTCAGATGATACTGATTGCCCTGACAGGCTTTATTTGTGACAATGACCAACTAACTAACTATTATTCCTCATAAATTTATCCAATGGTCTTTGCTGTGTAAAATGAGGTGAGATTCAGGAGACTAAATCCTCAATTCAGAGGCAGCATAGTTTGTGTGTGTGTGTGTGTGTGTGTGTGTGTGTGTGTGTGTGTGTGTGTGTGTGTGTGTGTGTGTGTGTGTGTGTGTGTGTGTGTGTGTGTGTGTGTGTGTGTGTGTGTTTGTGTTTGTGTTTGTGTTCCCCTATGTAAGCCTATTCATGGGACTGGAGGAAAGGCCCCTGCTGCCTCAGTGACACATTAGCATTTGTGCTGGCAGATGACATTTATTCATGCAGATTAGCATCAACAACACTTCTGTCACTGCATAAAATATATCCAAAACTCTTTATATGCTCATAGATATTGTTTTCCAATTTTACCCTCTTCAGTCAATTCATTATCCACAGCTCGGGCCCTACTTAATTTAATGAGGCTCAAATGATAATAATATTGCCATTATTCTATAATGATATGGGCTCTTGCTGGCCCTCATTGAGGAGCCACCTCAGGCTCTGTGATTGATCTTTCCCATCATGTTTAATACAGCATTTCGTCCCCTGCACTATGCCGGTCAGAAGCAGAAGCCATTAGAATTTGAGATTTCCATTGCCAGGTTCAAATGTTTAAAGTGTTATCACAGATTCAGGCAAACCCTGACGTTAATGTGCCGTTGACACCAAATAACCTGTACTGATCACCACATTCTGCTTCTCTGTTTCTCTCTACTGTTGTATTGCTCTCTCTCTCTTTCTCTCTCTCCCTGCCTATTTGCTCTCCATCTTCTCTCTGATTCATCACAGGCCGCCAATTAACTATCTTCAATAGCCAGGCAGCCATAAAAGTGGGTGGTCAGGATAAAGGAAGGCCATTCCAGGGCCAGATCTCAGGCCTGTACTACAACGGGCTGCAAGTTCTTAAACTGGCCGCGGAGGGGGATCCTAACGTACAGGTGGCCGGGAATTTGCGTCTGGTGGGGGACGCGCCCTCCGTCTTGTCCACCGAGAACACCTCAGCCACCCCTCCAGCTGCGGGAGACATGTCCACCACCATCATGGAGACCACCACCACCATGGCCACCACCACCACTCGTAGACAGCGCTCTCCCAGCCTAAAAGACAGTATCACACAGGTGAGTAGGGAAAAATGGGAGGAACAAGGCTCAGTTGAGCATTTGCTAAGCTCCCCCTCTGACGTTTACTTTATTATGGATGAATTTATTACTTTAGGAATGAATTGTACATTTCTGTGTACTATGTGATTTTTAGTAAATTGTGAAATGGATATTGTTCTTACGATGACTGAAATGAAGTGTGACATTGCAAAGGATTTTTATCCTTAGTTAACTGAAAAGAGAAAAGCCAGCGATTACAACTGATAACATTTGTGTAACTAAACATTTCTGCTAAATACTCAATATGGTATTGTGAACTCTTTAGTTACTATTGCCATTATTATGACCTGAATCAATACAATGAAATGACGTTGAATGATTAACATTAATTTACCTTGGAGCAAACGTTGGTATCCTTACTGATGTTATGTTGTAAATGGTAAATGGTAAATGGTCTGCACTTATATAGCGCTTTTTTATTAAACTTAGAGGTTACCAAAGCGCTTTACACTGTGTCCCAATCACCCATCCACACTCACATTCACACACCAATGGCGGCAGAGCTGCCATGCAAGGCGCTAGCCTGCCATTGGGAGCAACTCGGGGTTCAGTGTCTTGCCCAAGGACACTTCGGCATGTGGAGCCATGTTGTGTTTAACATCATCTTACTGATGTTGGATAATTTCTGTAAAATTCAGTTTAAAGCTATTCAAACACATATATTCCTATAGATACATTTAAAAAAAAAAAAAGAATAAAATCTTGTCTTACAATATAATTGACATCAACAGTTGTTAAAGTAGGATTGGTCACATTTTTGAGGCGGGGTTTAGCTAAGTGTCAGTTATTGTTGCATGTGTGCCAGGGAGTTTCACAGGGTTTTCCCTTTCGTCAAATAGAACACATTGTCTAGTTGTTCAAGTACCATCCTAAAGTGCTTGAATAGCACTCTTTTTAGCCCATTCTCCTGAATGAGGGATTTTGTTGTGTTTAAAAAAAAATTGTTTTACAAAATGTCCAGTTGGTATCAGCAATAAAAAAGCTGACAGGACCACCCTTGCGGTAAGAAATCTGTTATTATTTGCTTGAAAAAGAGCCATCACTCTGCATCAGGAGGCCCCTGAAGGAGATGTACTGTAATGTTTAGATTCGCATGTGTCAGGAGATATCTCCCCCACATATTCTTTGCTTTTCAATCCTCCCACACATAGTATTTTACTAGTCACATTTTCTTTGAATAGTCCTGCAATTTTCTCAAGTAGTTAAAAAAAGTAGTCAAAGCCTTAAGAAATACATTTTTAAAGCTGCAGCACTTTCCTTGTGAAAGCTAACAGTTTGTAAGAACAAAATTGATCCACTTATTAGGTTTACAGTGTGACATCTTTTTTAACTCCAATTCAAATCTTATTTGGCACTGTTCCCACAGTCATGGTAAACCTGAAAACATCCTGGAAATTGACATTTCTGTAGTGAATATTATGTACTATTTGTGAGTGATTCTGTCTTTTTTGTTGTTGTTTTGTTTTATTAAATCAGTCTAAGATGGCGTTCACACAGAGACATTTTAGCATCAGTCTGTGCTATTTTTCTGTGTAAACATGGTAGACAGACATCTTTCACTGTTAGGCAGTGTCATACTGTTTTTCAGCGTCTCACGCAGGAGCGCCACAATTTTAGGTGCCGTGTTAAACAGTTAAAAGGTGTCTCTAGACAACTGCATTTTGCTCTATTCTTGGTGCTGCATTTAACTTTTTAGTTCAAGTACATGTTAGCCAATAAGTCAATAGGTCTGAATGAAAATGTTTTTTAAAAATCTTTATTCAGTAAATCACAAACAGCTGGAAAGTTAAAGGCATGAAAATTAATTGGTTTAAAAGGGTGTAAATCTGAGTCGCGTGGTGCCATGCATGGGTTGGACGTGTGAATGTCGAGCTGTATGCACTTTGCTAGTTTTTAATTCTTTTTGTGTCATAAGCCTGTGAGATTCGATACACCCTGTTCCATAACTGTTCTATATAGACAAGATGTCAAAGAATTCCAAATCCTCAGGATCTGGAGACATTAAAAGACACTTATGTGCTCAAGTTGATACCCTTGACAGGGCCGCAGACCGGGGACTCATTTTGGATGGTGCGGTGGCTTGGAGGATCTTGCTGTTATACGTCGATTAATCACTGCCATGGAGACAGAATTCTCTGAGTTGGTTACAAGAGTAGGGGACGTTGAGAAACAGATTGATTATCTGGAATCATTGGAGAGGGAATTAGCTGCTAACCCGCTAGTGACCAAGGCAGACTTGGAGCACGTTTGGGAAAAGTTGGAAGACATTGAGAATCCGGCAAAACCGGCAAAACAACGTCCGAATTGTTGCAATTCCTGAGAATGAAGGAGGCAGAGATATGGTGAAATTACTAGATGAGCTCTTCCCGAGTCTGCACAACATAACAGGCCATAAGCTGGAAATCGAGCAAGCTCGCAGGGTTCCAGCACGAGATCCACGGAGGTAGACAGGCCCCTATCTGTTCTGACTAAAGACAAGGAGTAAAGGAAGGCTGTCATGGAATAACCACAACATTTTCTTGTTCCCAGACTTTGCGAATTCGTGCATGCAAAATATTTACATGCCCACAGCAAGCGGCTTCCTTCATAAAATCAATGGAATGAGTAAGTCATACTGTGATGCCATCGATACAGCCGAGTGGACCTGAGTCACTGAACATTCACTTGATCGTCCGAGGAAACTGGGCACCTTCTTTGTTTATTTTTGTGTTGGCTCTGCATAGCGGCTGGAGTTTGTTTTGTGGAATAACATTCCTTCTGGACAGTTTATGGATGTATCTGCACGTACTTTGCACTTATGCCTCCTATTGGATGGAGTTTGTTTGTGGAATATTTCTTGCAAATCATTAGAGTGATTACGGAATGTGTTACACTCACGTAACAGCCGAATGGGCCGGCTCACTGAACATTCGTTTGACTGTCCGAGGAAACTGAACAGCCTTTTTTTTTGTGCTGATTGCGCTAGCGGCTGGAGTTTATTTTGTGGAGGAACACACCTTATTGCTCCGGGGCCAGATGGTTTTGCCAATTCTGTGTCATGTCCGCAAACATGACACAAGCCCAGATCAGTCTGATTCTTAAAAAGGACAAAGATCCAAGCGAGTGTAAGAGTTAGCGTCCAATTTCCCTGATCCAGCTACATGTAAAAATATTTTCAAAAATTCTGGCTAACCGATTAAGTTAGATTTTAGATTTTGGAAATATATGGGTTTCAACTGGGCCAATGAGAAGTGCCCAGTTGAAAAGCCATTACTGGGCAGTATGCTGTCAGTGCAGAAGTTTCGGATTTAGACCAATTAACTCTGGAGTTTATTTTGTGGAGGAACACACCTTATTGCTCCGGGGCCAGATGGTTTTGCTGCTGAATTTTTCAGATCTTATGGTACAGAATTGGCTCCAATTTTGTTAGAAGTTATACAGAATCATTAAAGAATGGAAAGCTTCTGCAAACATGACACAAGCCCAGATCAGTCCGATTCTTAAAAAGGACAAAGATCCAAGCGAGTGTAAGAGTTAGCGTCCAATTTCCCTGATCCAGCTACATGTAAAAATATTTTCAAAAATTCTGGCTAACCGATTACGTTAGATTTTACATTTTGGAAATATATGGGTTCGGGAATACTTTTATTGGATGGATTAAGTTACTTTTTAGACACCAGGTAGCTGCGGTACAAACAAATGGATTAAAGTGTGGCGCATAAGCTTCTGCTTTACGCATATTATATTTTATTATTCGTCTTCGACCGTCTATATATATATATATACCTTGCCTCCACAGAATTATTAATTCCTTTTCTAAATTCTCAGGATACAGAGTTAATTGGTCTAAAGCCGAAACTTTGGCACTAACAGCATACTGCCCAATAACGGCTTTTCAACTGGGCACCTTTCATTGGCCCAAACAGGGCATTAAGTATTTGGGTATTTTATTCCCAGCAAATTTATGTTATTTAGTTAAAGTTCTCTAGGGGGAGGCTCACTTTCACCCAATTTGAAAACCCCTGGCATAGACAGAAAATCTTGGTTTGTAGCTGCTCCTATCTATTGACAATCTAAAAAGGCACTTTATCCTCCAGCATATTCTGTAAAATGCTGAGCAGACGACTATTTATGTTTTGTTATTTGCATTTTTATTGATTCCAAGACAGACAAAAATAAATTTAACCACAAAATTATGCAATTTACTTGTAAACTTATAACCCCGCCCCCCTGCACAAATACTAAATAACGTCATACCAACATATAAACAAACACAAAAATAGAAGTACATATAAAAAAGACACCATTTTTTTCTCAGGTGGAAGCGACCAATGAGCCAAATGTCTAAGACCGAACACATAATAAAACAAAATCTTGGGTAGGCCTAGTCCACCTTTGTCAATCGGCCTATGTCACTTTTTGAAATGTAACCTGGGATGCTTCACATTCCAAATAAAGGACTTCGCTATGCTATCAAATTATTTGAAATAAGAGAGTGGGACATCTACAGGGAGAGACTGTTTTGGAATACAAATTTTAACAACATTAACCTTCCCAATCATCGATAATTCTAATGAAGCCCACCTGCCCACATCGCTCAAAAATCTTTTTATTAAAGGGTCAAAATTAACTTTAACTAAATAACATAAAATTTGCCCAAATACTTAATGCCCTGTTTGGGCCAATGAGAAGTGCCCAGTTGAAAAGCCGTTACTGGGCAGTATGCTGTCAGTGCAAAAGTTTCGGATTTAGACCAATTAACTCTGTATCCTGAGAATTTAGAAAAGGAATGGATAATTCTGTGGAGGCAAGGCATAGATCTAGTAAGGTCAGAGATGAATAATAAAATATCATCTGCACAAAGCAGAAGCTTATGTGCCACACCTCCTGCCATTACCCCTGGAAAATCATCCTCCTTTCTTATCGTGGCTACTAATGGTTCCAGGACAAGACAGAACAATAATAGGGAAAGAGTGCCCCTATCCAGAGTAAAATTATCAGAAATTAATCCATTTGTTTGTACTGTGTCTACAAAGTAACTTAATCCATTCAATAAAAGTATTCCTGAACCCATATATTTCCAAAATCTTAAAAAGATAATACAATTCTACCATATCAAACGCCGTTTCGGCAACAAGTGAGATGGCAGCGACCGGAGATTGATCATTCACTACTGACCACGTAATATTAATGAAATGCCAAAATGTCAAAACTTTACTTGGGGCGGCTGTGGCTCAGTTGGTCGGCCACTAATCGAAGGATTGGTGGTTTGAATTCCAGCCCACATGACTCCATATGCTGAAGTGTCCTTGGGCAAGATACTGAACCCCAAGTTGCTCCCAATTGCAGGCTAGCGCCTTGCATGGCAGCTCTGCCGCCATTGGTGTATGAATGGGTGAATGTGTCACAGTGTAAAGCGCTTTGAATACCGTTAAGGTTAAAAAGGCGCTATATAAGTGCAGACCATTACCATTTGCTTAATGGGTTAGCCATAATTTTTCACAAAATGTTTACATCTAGCTGGATCAGGGATATTGGACAGTAACTTTTACACTCGTTTGGATCTTTGTCCTTTTTAAGAATCAGACTGATCTGGGATCCATCAGCATCACAAACATGTTGGACAATTGACACTGGATTTCTCTGGCCGCGCCACCCAACTCGGGTCACCGGTCCACACACCCGTCAGCACTCACATCTTGAACACATAAGTGTATTTTAATGTCTCCAGAGCCCGAGGATTTTGACTTCTTGGCCATGTTTAGCTCGAAGAGATAATGTATCACTGGGTGTATCAAATTTCACCAGATTAGGGCATGAAAATTATACAAAATGTGCAAAGTGCGAAGAGCTGACTCTCACACGTCTGCTTCTCGCATGGCGTCACATGACTATTTATATGGAGGATATTGATTGTCATATCTGACATGTGTGTTGTCTTGTCTCCCCCCCATTTATCTCCCTGTATACACACATATTGGTAGCGATTTAGCAGCCCTTCTGTCTGCATCCTCCACTGTCAGCCTTTAATCTTCTGGTGTTCAACTCCATTGATTAGGAGATGTGCGATGAAAAGAATAAAGGGCAAGCTCAAAAACCATCAGTGTCAATCATAGCCAAACTGGCAAGATCCAAGGCCACAAGTGGCACACATTAGCGCAAATGAGGATGGACGTGGATTATTTTACGTGTGTGCTGTGAATCACTGCTAATCCACCCTGTCCGGGGTGTAAATAGTCATACAAAGCAATCGCAGAGAAATAGGGATTTGACTGAGAGGGCTTAGCGTTGAGGAACTCCCAGTGCTCCACTCCTCTCCTTCTTCCTGAGATGAGTAAGACATTTATATGGAATTGCACCAAGCAGTGTGTCATAGACTACTAATTCGTTCAGTTAGATGCTGAAGGGAACTATATTAACATTCACTGTGAAAAAGAGATATTGGATATCAAAGAACAGGTCTTTAGATGTATGCTGCATTCCAAAACCTAGTGAGCCCCCTATGGAGAAAGCATTTTAAGGCATCACAGGCATGCTGCTGATGCAAAGACCATTCCAAATGGAAGACATGATAATTATGGTTCATGTACCTTAACTGGTAGATTAGAGCCTGCGCTAGCACTGCCAAGGGCATGAGTTTCAGAGAACACACAAATGTCAAAAATGTATGCTTTGAATATATTGTAAAAATTCGGACAAATGCATACAAGTAAATAAATAATGTAGATTTAGTTAAGATAGATGTAAATATAGTATACATTCTATAGCTTTTTGAATGTGCTCTTTGCATATGTTGGCAGCAGACAGAAAGGCAGCTCACTAGGTTTTCGCAACAGAGCGGTTCTCTTCGTTTTACATTGATGGAGATTATGCGAGTAAACGTCTGAAGGGCAAAACTGCTCAGCCTGCATTTCAAGCTCATTCTAAGTGTTCCGAAAATCAGTGAGAGCTGCAAGGTCAGCCATATATTATTATTTCAGCCTTATCTTTAGCTGCTTGTACTATTTTGTACCTCCAGCAACACTTTTTACGCAGAATCCTTTTATTCCCAGATTGCTTTTCCTTGACCTCATATTGGACCTCAAATTTGTGATGTGTTTAAAGTGAACCTCCACCACACTATGTAAATCATAGCTCACGTAAGAGCTCTTGTACTTCATTTGAAATTGTACCATTGTGCATAGTGTCTGTCAATTAAGCCCTTGATTAAGCTGACACAACTATATGTTTCCCTTTTAAGGATTAAAGCATTTAAAGTGCCCTGGACTGGGTGTTTTTCCTTTTGCCACAACAAAAAATTAATCATGTTGCATTTGTCAGAATTGTAGGCTCATATCTAAATATAACCTGCAACTCCAGCTCTCTTAATACATAAACTTGTCTTACCAAATACATAGGCATTGTGCAGAACTGAAGATAAGAAGTACGCTAATTATCCTCTAATAAATGCAGTCAGGCAAATCTAATGCTGCAGTGCGTCTTTTAATTAGAGGTTCAAAATGTCAGAATCTTTAGTATTTGTACATCAGGCTAAAAAAAAAACATGCAAATTAGTCGAAGCTTTTTCCCAATAAATGCTTTGATGGCCCCAGAGAAAGCTTTTATTTAAAAAAAATCAGACGCTGAATTATTATTTAAGGCCATAAAAAGTCTTAAATATCTTAAATAAATGACAAGAAATATTACATTTCATTTGTGGAGGTCTTAACATTTTGGTGCGATAATAGAGACGCTTCACAGAATCTGTGCGAGTAAATCAGCTCTTTCGAACCTCTCTCGCTCTCGTGCAGCCGGCATTTTGCAGCTCACGCTTGAATTTAGTGTGAGCGTGTACAAACAAAATCAAGCACATTTGTACTGAACTTGTGATGTTACAGATGTATGATCCTTCATAAATCTGTTAATCCGAAATTTAAATGGTGTTATTTTGTGTCTCTGTAAGCAAGCCATGCAATAAAAAACTATCACTCTTTTTATAATCAACAAAGCTGTCAAAGTTGCAATTTGCAAGCGCGCAAGGTTGGAGCCGACTTGTCTAGATGCCTTTAAATTCATGATGCTTCCTTATTTTACAGCACCCTTGACAAGAAAGGCAGTGTAAAGCTATCACAACTACTCAGCTGCAGGGTTACATCTGATACATCTCTTATCTCCATTTCTATAGAGTTCCATCTGACAAATACAGGTATTTTCTCTGCCATGTGAATCAGCCAATTATAATAAGTTTCAAATAATATACATAAATAATAATTATATAAATATATAAATACTATAATATCAATAATATACATAATATGAAAATATATTATCAATCTTTAATATATAGTATATACTACTATTGACTTGTACTAGTTAAACTTCAAACAAAAATTTTAATTGTCATTATGTACTTATATTCATGAAGTTGCAAACCTGTATAACTGCTTTATGTGGAACTTAAAAGATGTTAGGGAGAATGTTAAAATAGTTGATAAAGTTAAAGTAAAAAAATATAAATGTAATTCAGCACATGATTGCATCTGTTACGATCCCGTGTTGTCTGCCCCGTGTTTTCAGTTTCACTCGCCACTGATCATGTTCCATGTCACGTTTTCCTTGTTGTCCGCCCCGTGTTTCACTGTCCTTGTATAAACTACATTTCCCACAATTCCCGACCTCCCTCACTGCATGCAATCATCATTGTTCTCACCTGTGTCTCGTTTAGTCTTCATTGTGTCTGTGTATTTAACCCTGTTTGTTTCTCCATTCCCCTGTCGGTCTTTGATGTATGTAGATGCCTGGTTCCCGTGTTTTCCGCCATTGTTTTCCCCGCCTGTTAACTCCTTGTGTGCCTTCCGTGTTTTTGTTTTACTTTTTCCCATTGTGGATGTTTCATTTGTTCGTGTTTTTCCATATTGCCCTTGTATTTCAATAAAGTCCCGCTGCATTTAGATCCTCGCCCCTCGTCTGCCTTCCCGCTCACCTACAAGCATAACAGAAAGACCGACCCTAAAATGGATCTAGCAGCGATCTTTTCCGAACTGGCCCAGGCAGATTTGACCATTCGCGAGTACTCACATCTCTTCTCCACTGTCGCCATCTACACCGGGTTCGACAACGTTTCTCTGAAATCCATCTACTGGATCGGGTTACCATCATGCCGGCGGAGGGAAGTGCCGGAACCCGGAGAGCACACGTGGAGGGAGAATGTGAGTCTCGTGGTAGAGAAACTCGCTGCCGAGGAACCACCCCTCTTGATTCCGGCTTTCGAGCCAGAGCCCATGCCTGCCACGGTCAGCGAGCCAGCGCCAACGCCTGCCACGGTCAACGAGCCAGAGCCCACGCCTGCCATGGTCAGCGATCCAGCGTCTCGTCCGCCCGGAGGAGGAGGAGGAGAAAAGGAAAGGCCTCTGCCCTCCAGCTTCTGCCTACCTCTGCCAAGCAACCAGCGCCAGTAGCTTCGACCGTCCCAGCGCCAGTAGCCTCGACCGTCCCAGAGCCAGTGCCAGTAGCCTCGACCGTCCCAGAGCCAGCGCCAGTAGCCTCGACCATCCCAGAACCAGCGCCTGTAGCCTCGACCGTCCCAGAACCAGCGCCTGTAGCCTCGACCGTCCAAGAGCCAGCGCCAGCGGCCATGACCATCCAAGAGCCAGCGCCAGCAGCCATGACCTCCCAGGGCTCCTCCTCTCGAGCCTCCCAGGGCTCCTCCTCTCAAATCTCTCGAGTCTTCCAGGGCTCCTCCTCCCGAGCCTTCCAGGGCTCCGCCTCCCAAGTCTCTCGAGTCTTCCAGGGCTCCTCCTGAGCCTCCCAGGGCTCCTCCTCTCAAGACTCTCGAGCCTCCCAGGGCTCCACCTCTCGAGCCTCCCAGGACTCCGCCTCTCGAGTCTCTCGAGCCACCCAGGGCTCCGCCTCTCGAGTCTCTCGAGTCACCCAGGGCTCCGCCTCCTGAGCTTTCCAGGGCTCCGCCTCCCAGGGCTCCGCCTCTCAAGTCTCTTGAGCCTCCCAGGGCTCCTCCTCTCGAGCCTCCCGAGCCTTCCAGGGCTCCGCCTCTCAAGTCTCTCGAGTCTTCCAGGGCTCCACCTCTCGAGCCTCCCAGGGCTCCTCCTCTCGAGCCTCCCGAGCCATACAGGACTCTGCCTCCCAAGTCTCTCGAGTCTTCCAGGGCTCCTCCTCCCGAGCCTTCCAGGGCTCCTCCTCTCAAGCCTCTCAAGCCTCCCAGGGCTCCTCCTCTCGAGTCTCTCGAGCCACCCAGGGCTCCGCCTCCTGAGCTTTCCAGGGCTCCTCCTCCCGAGCCTCCCAGGGCTCCGCCTCTCAAGTCTCTCGAGCCTCCCAGGGCTCCTCCTCTCGAGCCTCCCGAGCCTTCCAGGGCTCCTCCTCTCAAGCCTCTCGAGCCTCCCAGGGCTCCTCCTCTCGAGTCTCTCGAGCCACCCAGGGCTCCGCCTCCTGAGCTTTCCAGGGCTCCTCCTCCCGAGCCTTCCAGGGCTCTGCCTCTCAAGTCTCTCGAGCCACCCAGGGCTCCGCCTCCTTAGCTTTCCAGGGCTCCTCCTTCCGAGCCTCCTACGGCTCCGCCTCTCAAGTCTCTCGAGCCACCCAGGGCTCCGCCTCCTGAGCTTTCCAGGGCTCCTCCCCCAAGCCTCCTGTGGCTCTGCCTCTCGAGTCTCTCGAGCCACCCAGGGCTCCGCCTCCTGAGCTTTCCAGGGCTCCTCCTCCCGATCCTCCCAGGGCTCAGCCTCTCAAGTCTCTCGAGCCTCCCAGGGCTCCTCCTCTCGAGCCTCCCCAGCCTCCCAGGGCTCCGCCTCTCAAGTCTCTCGAGCCACCCAGGGCTCCGCCTCCTGAGCTTTCCAGGGCTCCTCCCCCCGAGCCTCCTACGGCTCCGCCTCCCGAGCCTCCCTCTGCTCTGCCTCCCGAGCCTCCCTCTGGTCTGCCCCCCGAGCCTCCTACGGCTCCGCCTCCCGAGCCTCCTACGGCTCCGCCTCCCGAGCCTCCTACAGCTCCGCCTCTCGAGCCTCCTACGGCTCTGCCTCCAGAGCCTTCTAGGGCTCCGCCTCTAGAGCATCCTACGGCGCCACCTACCTCGGCTCCACCACCAGAGCCCTCCAGGCCTCCGCCTCTAGAACCTCCTACGGCGCCACAACCTCCCTCGGCTCTGCCTCCAGAGCCTCCCTTGGCTCTGCCTCCAGAGCCTCCCTCGGCTCCGCCTCCGAAGCCTTCCTCAGCTCCGCCTCCTGAGCTTCCCCTGGCTCCATCAACCACGGCTCTGCCCCCTAGATTATAACGCGATGGCTCAAGACTTGTTGAATCCTAATATATGTCACTGTGGATTTCTTATCGAGAAGAAAATTGGTAATAAGCTTTATTAATAAGAGAGAGTTTTTTTTTGTGAGTTAAAGATGGATTGATTTGAACAGAAAGGTGAGAGAGGAAGTCTTCACCCCATTATACGCTGCAACAAAATTAGTTTATGATTTGTTTGGGCTTGTTTTCCAATAAAAAGATCTAAAACTCATTTAAAACCATGTACATTTTCTTTAGCTGCAATACCGCAGAAACAAATTGTTATCTAAGAATGTTGAATATAAAATAAAAAATACAAGTATTTTAAAATATCTTAAAAATCCTTTAAAAAAAAAGATGCATTCACCTGAGAAGCAGCATATGAGATATTTAGTCTTGCTTTTAGAGAATATATCTTGAATATAAGTATATTTTGTTTTTACTGCACTCGCAGAAGTATAACCAAGTAAAAAAATAAAAATATATTTAAGATACATTTTCTTTAAGCAAGTCCAAACATCTTTTATGTTGACTCTCAAAGAAATGTATCTTTTTTTTTATGGATTTTTAGACCATTTTTAATGGAAAACAAGACAAAAACACTTGATTACAATAGTTTTTTTGCAGTGAATTTCTTTAACTTAATAAAAAGTATTTTTTTCCCCCTTTAATTCAGTGAATGGCATATAGAGGTATTTTTAAAAGATGATTTTGTCCTCTTTATTGTTAGTTAGCATGTTTAATACAACATTTTAAGTCAGGAACAAGCTGAATAATCGTTTAAGAGCTAATGATAAATCATTGCAATAATTGCAGAATAGTCGAATAATCGCTAGTAGCAGCCCTAATTTTAAGGCACAATTTACAATCACATTTTTATCATACCATACAATTACGACTAAGACATCAAAGATGTAAAAGTGTGGCAGGACGGAGGGCGGGGCTGGGTCGTGATGCTACACAGATAAAGGACGATGGGAGATGGCAGTGCGACAGAGAGACAGATGTACAGGCAGCTGCCCAACAGCTTTGTGTGTTTGTGTGTGTCTTTTTATATAATTAAATATTATTTATATTGTTAAGCCAGTTCTCGCCTCCTCCTTTCCCTTATCCCTTTACAATGGTGCCGAAACCCGGGAAGGAGGAGGGTTCTCGCCGTAGAGGAGTTCTCGCCGCTACCATCGACCCCAAAGGAGCAGCCGTGGCCATCCACCGGAGGACGGAGGAGCCTGGCCGTCTGTAATCGGAGGAACGGCCACTGACCGTGAGGGGAGGAGGGGCTCCCAACCAACCAGCGGTTACCGCTGCCAGGGGCGGGGGAGACCCCTACCATCCACCAAAAATGCGGCAGGGTGTTCCGTCCACCAGGGGCCGGAGAACTGCCTCCGATCTGCCTGGGGAGGTGCAGCTGTCGTCCATTATAGGGTGGAGGAGTGTCCGAGGACTAAGCTATGGCGTATCTCTCTCCCACTGCCACTCCACATTGGCCTTTTGGCGGTACTTCACTGTAATTCATGCCAGGGGCTCCCCGACCTGAGAGAACGAGGGAGGAATGTGGCAGTGTGGAGGGCAGGGCCGGGTCGTGCTGCTGCACACCTGACCCCTTATCAGGCTAATCAAGCCTCTGAGAGGGATAAAGGCTGACCGGAGATGGCAGTGCAAGAGAGAGAGAGATTTACGGGCAGCTGTCTGACACCTGTGTGTGTGTTTGTCTTTTTGGTTAAGTTCATTATTAAACAATTATTGATATTTTCAAGCTGGTTCTCGCCTCCTCCTTTCCATTAGCCCCTTTACAAAAAGCTTTATTTTCTGGAAAGCTGCTTTGAAACAATATGTGTTGTGAAAAACGCTATACAAATAAAATGACTTCACATGAATTAATTTAGAGTTTATATTATTATTGTATTAGGCCCTATTTAAAAAAATAAAAACACATAAATGCACAATATAATATAGCAAACATGTCCAGAGACATCCAAGTAGCCTCCAAGTATTGACCTGCCAATTAATTATTTTATGTGATTTTAAACCATTTTTGGTTTTTCATTACGAAATTGGTTAAATGTTAATTGTTTATTTTATTTGGCCCTAAAAATTCTTACATTTAATTCCTACAAACCTGCAAATACCCTGGATGAGACTCTCTGTACTTTTAATGTTCATTTTCTTTTGATTTATTTTAGGTTTGGCAGCATTCAACTAAATCAATATTTGATGGGTACTGAGCTCAAGAAATATTTTTTTATATTTGGTGCAAATGAAGAATAATAACATTGATTATGTGATGGAAAAAAGTATTTGAAAGTGAATATGTTCCTCAATGAGATTACCTTTCAAATGTATTTAATACTGGCTAGTTGAAGTTTCAATATGTTTTTAACTGACAATGGTTACCAGACAAAGGATGAGAAAATGCCAGAAAAGGTGAACAAGATCAATACAACACTTTCAATTCAGCCAGGCTGATTAAGACTGTCTTCAGGCCAATTCAGTTAGTATAAGGACGTCAATCATGGTCCAAAAACAGTTGGTTTTTAAATGCAAGGGCCAATGCATATTTGAAAATATCAATAGCCAGAATCTCACTTGGTCATGAATGAAGAGGTAACATTTTTTATCTCTGTAATAACATTATGGAAACCACATATAAGATCCTTTAGTGCAGTGGTTCTCAACCTTGTTTTGATGAACGCCCCCTACTTCATTCTCTTACCCCAGCCACCCACCCTCCCAATTATGTGACATAATTTGAAAGCGAAGACTTTGTTTTACCGAAAAAAACACAATACTCAATATTTGTGATATTTGCTTAATTTGCTCAATGCAACATTGATGCATTGCATAATTTAATGATTTGTTAATAAATTCAGCAGGCTTACGCATCATGAATGTGAGACCAAACCTTGCGTTTCTTGAATTCAAGCAGATGGAAGGCTATATCTGGGGCCTATAAAATGAAAATGCGAAGTCCATGGAAGCATGGATCTTCTTCACTACCATGATTAGCTGAAACATGATTTCTATAAAACAAACTATGGCATTTTTTGTATTTATAAAAATCTATCTCTGCCTAAGGTACAGTTAGTGTTACTATAGTAAATTCAAAGGTGGTGATGTATAATTTTGTGCCAAATTCAAATGGTTTCAGCTTCTCGTGCCTTGCTTCTTTCTCACTGATTCTCACAAGCTGTGAGTTTAAGAGCTCGAGCTTTAAGAGCTTTGCACTCATACTGCTCTGTCCATTGAGCCGTATCCATCTACAGAGCCATACAGTTGCATTAGCCAAGGTTGTGCATCCACCTGTGTAGTTGATGCTGCTATACCAGATACTTCAGTTGCTTCACTAGACTTCAAAATCAGATGAACCATGGTACAAATGCATACCAACCTGTATAATTGACAACCAGCTCATATACTCCAAGTCTAGATAAACGTTTTAATGCAAAGAGGAACTTGACGATAGATTTGATTAATATGACTGATAAACGCCCCCATTTGTAACCTTATGCCCCCCTCTCTACTAATTTGCACTCAGTGGCCCCTGGCATCCTTTGAACACCCCTTTGGAGGTGGTACTGCACCCGTTGAACCTGGTCTAGAAAAACAGTTTTTACAAAGAGGAACTTGACGATTGATTTGCTTATGACTGACAAATGCCCCCATTTGTGACCTAACGCCCCCCTCTTCTAATTTGCTCTCAGCGCCACCTAGCATCCTTTGAACGCACCCTGGGGGGGGGGGGTGGTACCGCCCCAGTTAAGAACCCCTGATTTAGGAGAAGATAATGCCTCACTGCATTACCGCTGATGAATGTTTTTATATAAAAAGCATATGTAAAAACAATTCCTCTATCAGTTTATATTTTTGGTTTGCTTATTAATAAAGAGAGCACAAATGCAAATATGGATGTCACCATCAATAAAAATATTCTCATTCCTCTTGCGCTGGCAATGGAGTCTAATTCTGTAGATGCTTTCCAGCCTCTCAAATAGATAAATACCCCCACAAGTAAATGGTGAAATTGTTCTGACCTCTCGATGGGAAAGGACAAAATGATGCACTCAAATCAGTCACGGCCCAGATCCAATTACATGTTTTATAAATGTGAGGTATGAGTGGGGAATGTTAATTCAAACTCAGGTCTGACTCAAGGGCAGTACAAATATTTTATAAAATATTTTATAAAAATATAATATAAAATATTTTTAGGGATGTAAATGTAATCACTAGTGCTGGTAGTCGATTACAATTTTGAATCGTGATGAATCAAATAGTTTTTCGTAGTTAATCGTTATTGATCACATATTTTTGAAAGTGCTGGAATTTGTTTCTAAATATACTTCTTTTCCTGTTGAAATGCATTCATTTCCTTTTTAGGAAAGAAAATAAAACAATCTGTAACAATATAATGCTTTATTAACATTTTTCAAACTCTTCCACAGTATAAAAGTAAAAAGGCACTAAAATAGCACAGATTCAAGCAACATTAAATGTTTCCCAAAGTCTAAGTGAGAGTTTGACTAATTGAAAGAACAAGTCCCCACAAGCACTGGCAAAGTTACTCAAATTACTGATTACTTCATCTAAAGATTAGTCACATTACTAGTCATTTTACTTTTAAGATACTTTCTAAATCACTTTTCCTAGAAATGTTTTTGGTTTCAAAATGTCTATTTCCTCCTCATTCATTGGCACAAACCCTTCAGCGGTCACTGAAACGCTAACAGACATACATAAGAATTCATATTTTAAATTTATTCTACAAATTATTTTAGTTCAAGTAATGTACTGAAAAGTAATTATTTCCATTGAAAGTCTGTAACATAATCTGATTACAAATATTTAAAATGTAATGTGTTACATTCTAATACAGTAACCAATTACTTTGTAATCGTATACACTGGTCCCCACATAGGTTGCATATTCATTACAATGGGCATCCTCCACAATATGAAGTCCAATATCAGCCAGCAGACTGTGTTTATGCTGTATTAACAGTAAATGTGTTAATCGCAATAAAGAAAAATGTACTTGTTAAACTTTTTTATTTAATCACATGCAAGTTCATTGCCTTCTGCAACAAAGCTCTGACAAACTGCTTTTCAAGTTTGTAGACAATTTTAATTAGGGTCTATAAACTACAGAAAAATCCTTGCTTTGACCACTTTAAAAGCAGTTTGCCTCTGTATTGTGACTTTCAGAACTCAGATGACCTGCTGGTAGCATCGGCAGAGTGTCCAAGTGATGATGAGGATCTGGAAGAGTGTGAGCCCGGCACTGGTGAGTACACACACTGGACGTCCACCATCACTGAAACTGTACACCCCAGCACACGTTTCAGATGATCCCTGCTCACAGACAGTACACACACTATTCCCATTAGACCAAATCACTGTCCTAAATAAACGAAAATATGCTAATTAAACATACATATTTTTAGTGAAATAGTCACTTGCGCATATATTTCAGTTGGATGCAGTTCTGTTGTAGATACTTCCTTGTTTAAAAACCAACTAGTGTTACATTTTGGAGTTTGAAATTATTATTTTTCCAAGTTTTATGTACATGGTTATGTATATATTAATGTGCTTCATAAATCTCACATTTCCTTCATAAAATGAAATGTTTTTCAAATATTCAGGAAATAACATTTGGAACATCAAGCTGTCAAGCAGTTCTCACGAAAAATATAAATAGGCCTGTATATGTTAGATCAGTTTAAAATTACAAGCATTTGTTTTGTGTTGTTCTAGCACTTGCACTCACATTACTTACAGAAACCATTAATAGTTTAAGTTAAAATATTTACTTCGGAGCTCAATGAGTCATTCAGAGAACTAAATTACTCACTGATTTGAACACGTTTATAGGAGTTTAGACTAAGGGTTGCATTGCTTGTGGCAAGAGTGGCTTTCTTCTACTGCCAGGGCTATTCATAATGCTAAGTGGCCATTCCACTCCATCACTGGATTCCACTAAGGCCATTCATCATTAATATACTGTAGATGTGACGTCAAAACCATTTTGCCTAGTGCTGGAATTATTCCTGTGTGCTCAGCTATTGCTCCTGTGATTGTGCATTAAGTTGCAATCATTGAGTTCTGTTGAGTGGTTGAGCTCTTTCTGATGGGCCGTCTGAAATATTTGCTGTAGCTGTTCAGCTTTCTGTTCAAGCCTTTGTTTTATTATCAATTTACTTTATTTGAACAAAATATTGGAAAATGTAAATATTCACATATTATCCCAGACATCTCAAATATTTAATAAGTGGTTCAATGTCCCCATTTCTTGGCTTTGTCTCAAAACCTAGTAAGCTGCCTACCTACCTTGTTTGGACATCGTAGGCATGCTTCTTACTTGAAATTAGACAACATTCTTGGTAGAAACAATTATGCTACCTTATTTTAGCCATCACTGAGGCAAAATCACATATATTTTTCTTGAGGGAAATATGTATTTTCAGTACTAAAGTATCATTAGGAAGTAGTAGAATATTTTTAAAATGTATTGTTAAAATATCTTTCAATTGATATTTGTGTGTGCTTCATATTTTTGTACTCAATTTAGTAGCTTAGCCATATGATAACTTCAGCATCAGCTGTGAGTTTGTTGAGTTTCTTGTGCGATTCACCTGAATAGACCCTTTTCACAGACTGTGATGATGCTTTGCTGCCTTATTTAGCAGCATAAATCAAACTACTTTTTTATATTCTTTGCTTTAAAGGGATAGTTCACCCAAAAATGTAAAATGTTCACATCATTTACTCACCCTCATGCCATTCCAGATGTGTATGACTTTCTATCTTCTGCAGAACACAAGTTAAGATTTTTAGAAGAATATCTCAGCTCAGAAGGTCCTTACAATGCAAGTGAATGGTGACCAAAACTCAGAAGTTCCAAAAAGTCAGCATAAAAGTAATCCACAAGACTCAAGTGGTTAAATCTATATCTTCTAAAGCGATATGATATTTAATATTTAAGTCCTTTTTAACTACATCTACAATTTTACTTTCACATTCAGGCACCTACTTGTGGGGCTGGTCAAATGTGGAGATTTATAGTAAATAAGGACATAAACATTGATCTGTATCTCACCCACACCTATTATATCACTTCAGAAGACATGGATTTTACCACTGGAGTTTTACATTTACATTTATGCATTTGGCAGACGCTTTTATCCAAAGCGACTTACAGAGCCCTTCTTACAGGGAAAATCCCCCCTGAGCAACCTGGAGTTAAGTGACTTGCTCAAGGACACAATGGTGGTGGCTGTGGGGCTCGAACCAACAACAGTTTTATGGGTTACTTTTATGCTGCCTTATGTCCTTTTTGAAGCTTGTCTGGAGTTCTTATGGTAATGGTCACCATTCACTTGCATTGAAAAATCTTTGTGTTCATCAGAAGAAAAAAGTCTTACACATCTGGGATGGCATGAGGGTTAGTCAATGATGAGATCATTTCTTTTTTAATTTGGGGTGAACTGTACCTTCAAATTAATATTGCATTTATTTAAAAAGAATAGTCACCACTGCTGCGAAGGGGTTTCAAATACAGCTGCTGAGGAAGTAAATTGTATTATCTGTCTCTCCTCTAACTGTCATAACCCAATGTGCATTATTATTTTTCTCTTTTGGAAAGTCATTGAACGTACTAGTGATTTGTTTTGTTTTGCTGTTGGAGCAAAGGGGAACACAAAAATAATATTGTCTGTGGTCTCTCATTCATCGCTATGTGGAAAAGAGTCAATTTAAGGGTTTGCACGGTGTGTTAGTGGCTGTTAACAAAGTTGCTACCTTCGAAGAGCGTCTCTAAT
Organism: Xyrauchen texanus; assembly: GCF_025860055.1. NCBI lineage: Eukaryota > Metazoa > Chordata > Actinopteri > Cypriniformes > Catostomidae > Xyrauchen > Xyrauchen texanus. Next base: position 22,747,296 of record NC_068309.1, on the reverse strand, counting down.
AAATTTCTTATTATGAGGTTCCATTTTGATTATTATTATGTTGACAGTTCCCTATATAGGCATTAGACAGCAAGTATGCTCGCCAGGTTTTGAGACGCAGCATTTAACGTTTTTAGATTATCTCAGAATGCACATATGTAGAAGATTTTGTCATTGCAAAGAACAATCTGTATTTTCAAATGTCAGATGAAAGATTAGAGCACAGATGAGTAGAGTATAAAGGGGAGAAAAGTTGTGTTTTTTTTTTTTTAAAGGGACCATCTTACACACCTTTGTTTTTTGTAATTTGCTTTTTTCCATGCAAAAATCATGCGGCCTATTTGTTGATGTAAGTGACCCAAACTCCATAGTTTGCTATCTTGTTTAACCAGAGAAGAGTCAAGAGCTGGTTCTAATTTAGTTAAGCTTTGTGATCTAGTATTATAAATGTTAGCCAATTCTAGGCATTTGAATAGGCTTTGGAAATATTTTTAGCAATTTTATGTAGAATATTTGTCTTAGAATAAATAGTCAAATATAATATTAGTTCTATGGTAATTAGAACTGATAGATTAATAGTAATATTGATGTAGAAATCAGGTACATAAATGTTTCTATATCATGTGCGTGTGTACATTCTTTATTCCTCGCTAATTCTTTCTCCTCTTACCCTCTCTCCTCTCTTGTCCCAGGAGGTGAACTTGTGTTGCCCATAATTACCGTGGACACCCAAGATCCCCTTTCCATGGCCACCCATTACCCGGCTATCCCCGCCCCTCCCACCTCCCTGACCCCTCTCCAGACCACCAAAGAGTCCCTAATACTGTCAGACCACCGCCCACAATGCCCTCCAGACCAGGAGGACTGTGGCGACCCTATGGAGGTGTCAGCCTTTGGCTCTGGAGAAATGACGGAGTCTGATGATGAGGACTTTTATAAAAACTCCCCCATGGTCACTGACAGGACTGTCCTGCCACCACCCCCTGCCGTAGGCAAGAGTGGGGGCCATGGTTCGGGTGATCACCACCCACCGGTCCCAGCACCCACCACCCACCCTAACCAGCTCCACATCCCAGCAGGCAAAATGAACACCCGTGACCAGGTGCTCCTTCCCCCTGCCCCATCCTCGCGTCACACTCCAGGGCTAACTTACCTGCCTGATTTCCCCCATGTGCCCACAGTTCATCCCACCGATCTAATGGAGAAGGTTCGACCCGGCGCCGTGGAAGTGATCCGGGAGTCCAGCAGCACCACAGGCATGGTGGTTGGCATCGTGGCAGCGGCTGCCCTGTGCATCCTCATCCTCCTTTACGCCATGTATAAATACCGAAACCGAGACGAAGGCTCTTATCAGGTGGACCAGAGCTGCAACTCTGGCTCTGAAAGCAACGGTGCCGTAGTCAAGGAGAAGACACCGAGCACGACAGCAGCTGTCGCCAAGACGACCACCAAGGGCAAGAAGAATAAAGACAAGGAATATTATGTCTGAGGAATGAGTGTGTGTGAGAAAGAGAGAGAGAGAGAGAGAGAGAGAGAGAGAGAGAGAAGTGAAGGTTAACAGAAAGGAAATCGGCTGGCTGAGGATTTTCAGAACTTCAAATCACCTCCTCTGCATCCTCAAACATTTAAGCCACACAATCTTCTGTTTACTTCTCCTCCAAAAGTTTTTCTCCTCTTCTGCCACAGAAAGATAAAGGAGGAGGGAATGAGGAGAAAGGAACATTGATGGATGAATGAATTCTCCCTTCTTTGCTGTCTTGCAAAGCCATTGTTACATGTAATTCTATCTATTTCATGTCTAAAAAAAATCTTCCATTACATTCCAGATGATGTAATGCTCTTTACACACTTTGCAATTAAAAATGTATGTTTTGCGTGGTCTGAGCATCCACAGAAAGGTAACAAAACCCCATGGACAGGGAGAGAAAACTTCCCTTCAATATGCAGGGTTATAAAAATGTCTCTATACATTGATTTGCGGCCATTACTCCAATATATACTTTATACACCTATAAAATTGAGATGACAAAACGTTTCCTTTTCCCTCACAGTAATAATTTATGTAGAACAGAAAATGATTGTGTTCGTTTTTTGCACAAGACGAGCAGATGCTGCTATCAGTTCTTGGGGATAGGCTGTGTTTAATCTGACACCTTTTTCAGAGAAAGAAAAATAATTTGTTTGGAAAGGCAGCAGATAAGATCACATCTTCTGCATTGTAGTCCTATTGAGCTGAAATACCTGAGTAGTTTGGATATTTTTTGTCAGGTGTATAAATTAAGATTAATCTGCCTGTCATGTAACACATGGATCAAATTCCTTCATTTTTGTTTTATCTGCCATGGTTGTATAAATACGTTCTTGCTCAGAACCGCATATTAGCAGTTAGACAGCAAAGCCTGCTTTGACACCTCCACCAGAAGGTATGAAAATGCTTGGATGGCTGTTAAAACTGTAAACGGCCATCTAATGACCATTTAAGAGGAGTGTCTCTCTCTCTCCTTGGTGCTGAAACATAGTGATCTGTTAGCCTACTAATTGTGTTCCATGCATGATGTATTCACATTCAGCTTTTGATGAGAGTTATTTTATATGATATGAAATACAAACCATAAAGTTGAGAACTCTGATCTCACTTGGAGTGATTTAGGGCACACATTTGTCATGAGAGAGTAAGACATGGATAAAAGGAAAAGCTTTGGAAAGCTAGACTATCCTGAACTGAACATCAGCTCGGTTGTATCTATGTAAATACAGGACATTGCTGAAAACACATAGGATGCAGGTTTGTGTGTATTGTGCGTGCAGTATGTATGCGTGTGTGTGCGCTTGTGTTTGTCATTTGTCCCAGTTCGTCCTCTGGCATGACAAAGAAATACACAAGACTACCAGAACTCTTTCTTGTGCCCCTTATATTCTTTATGGTGTGAAACTACAGCCCAATACCCATCTGAATGAGACTACAGACAGTGAAACAAACAGGATAAGGCAAATATGTAGAGGAAATCAAATCATATTTTGAGAACTGTGTGGCATCTCTGCTGGGAGAGAATGGAACTTGTGTAACTGTATTGTTATGCCAATTCAACACCTCCCAAACCTTACAGGAAAAGAAACCTGAAAAGGAGTGAACTGACAGGACCTTCATGGATAAAGCTGTGCAACTTTGTGTCCAGACTTTGTATCAAGGAAGGACAACTCCTTGAAATGAGAATTAAAAAAGAAGAAAAAAAGAAAAGAAAAACACAGTATACTGTCTAGATATTTCTCACATTTGAAAATATGGGTTTTCAAAATATGGGTTTTCTGAATTGACATTCCTTGTTATTACAAAGAGGTTTTTGTTTACTTAAAAAAAAACAATTGGGACTATATATATATATATATATATATATATATATATATATATATATATTACAACAGATATTACTTAAGTGAATATCTGTTAAATAAATGTGAAATCCTGAATTTAAAAAAAAAATGTTGTTTTTGGAATTTGGTAAAATTTTGCATTTGAGTTATTTTTGTTAAATCTTCAACAGGGCTTTTTTGTTTTTGTTTTTTGTTTGTTTGTTCTTCCCAAATATAATTGTCATTTACATATGCTGGTCAAAGTATATTCCTGTTTTAATGTAACTGTAAAGTGTTACTGTGAGATTAAATCTAAATATGTGTACACTGACAGAGGGAAAATACACTTGGTTCTATACTTCGTACAGATTTGGTCAGTGTGGTCTCTTATTTATATGAATAATGTGTAGACTTAAAGAAGTCAAAAGCCCTGTGTACCAGAGTATCGCCTTGCTGGTGCTCTGGCAAAACATGAAATCTTGACTTTAATTATTGTTTTCTACCATTTCAGACTCTCAAATTAAAGCTGAAGTGTGTAATTTCTGCACCAGTAGCGCCACCAAGTAAAAACGGTTTTCAAACAGCTTTCTGAACACATCCCTGTCTGCTGTTGATCGAACAAACAGATAGTCCTGCCCCCAACTATTGCTTGAGTCAGTGTTGTTTTGTTGGGCTGGACAGCCCCTCAAACAAAGGTATTTTTATAGAGACACAGCTGTCGAGATAATTAATCTACAAATGGCTTATATTTATGTTTCTGCATATTAAGCTGGGATAGGAGAAAGTACAGTATATTAATACCAACATAGATGCACACTTCAGCTTTAAGGACCCCCGTAAATATCTTGACAAGCATTTTTCCAAACTGTGTTGATGTATTTATAAATGAAACAGGAAGTTGAGGATATATTAAATTTTTTTAAGAGTTATTCCTTCTTTAACATGGCCAATAGTCTTTAGTTTAAATCACAACCATGAACCATCCTTTGCTACTTGCTATTGTTTGTAGAGAGCATTTTATTGGATATATGTAAGTAAGAGGTGTCATCTTCCATTTTCCATCTTCCTGGAAAACGGACCAAAATAATAATAATATATATATATATATATACACACACACACACACACACAACAGGTAGTTTTGGTCTTCGAATCTGATCGGACAAGAAACGTTTCATGAGAACTGATGGTCTGACACCATCAGCACTCTAACGCTTCACTGCGTGTATCACTTTGCTTGTGTTTGTGCTGTTCTAAACAATAGTGTAAGAGCAGTGTAGATCTGTTAAGAGCTATGCTTCGTCTTTTTTTTTTACAACACATATAATAGCCAGCAGATGGTGGCAAAAGATAATTTTTATGTGTAATATAAGCCAATTAGGTGACGTGAAGCCGCTTCACCCGCAAACAGCTCTTCGTGATCGCTCGTATTACTGTACTAAAGCTAGGAAACAGCATTAAACGTCTTTAAACAAACAACTTCAGCATTACGATTCATCACAACTGAGAGACACAACAGACTGATTAATTACACAACTCAAGGCACTTCCCTTTTATCGGACTTTCCACGTTGGAGTGGACAAACTCTTTAAAATGGCGGAGGACATTGCGGTTTCTATATTGAAAGATGCTTGCGCACCCGCTTACAGTATCTCTGCTTCCAGGGTGGCAACAGGCGATCACACACTCACACTCTCTCTCTCTCTCTCTCTCTCTCTCTCTCTCACACACACACACACACATATATAAACACACCCCATCCATCCATCCTTGTTTTTCCAATAACTTGTTAGAAACAGCACAAGCCGTGATACTATTTCTGAAGTGACATTTTTGAATTACTAACGAAGGCTTGGACGCAGTATCAGCAACAGCAGATTCTGATCCGTCGTGTAAGAATGTACAAATGCGTTTTTATGACTGTACTACATTTTTCCTGATTTTGTTACATTTGTTTACATTTTCATTTAACTGTTGTATATGAGCAATATCACACTTGCAATCATGCTATATGGCCCTAAATCAGGCCCTCGTGCCTGCGTCCAAATCACAGCAGTGCTGATGTGGGGCCATATCGCACTCTTGCCCGTGTAATATTGCTTAAATATACAATACCGGTCAAAAGTTTTGAAACACGAATTCCTTATTATAATTTATTAATTCACATTTTAGAATAATAATAGATAATAAAGTCATCAAAACTATGGAATAACATAAATGGAACTATGTTAAGTTGAAATTAAACAAAATAAATAAAAACTGAGTTATATTATAGCATCTTCAAAGTAGTCACCCTTTGCTTTAGAATTTGTAGACATGTACTCTTGACATTTTCTCAACCAGCTTCTTGAGATATCACCCTGGGATGCTTTTTAAACAGTATTGAAGGAGTTCCCATCTATGTTGGCATTATTGGCTGCTTTTCTTTATTATTTGGTCCAAGTCATCAATTAAAAATAAAAATTAAAATTATTACATTTTAGATTTATTATTAAATAAATTAATATGTTGCGATATGCAGAGTTGGCTGCCGAAGCAGAGGACCGGGGATGGAAGGTAAACTTGCGTCCAGTGGAAGTGGGCAGCAGGGGCTTTGTAGCTAGTTCCATCATAAGGCTACTAAAGGAGGTTGGAATCAGAGGACAAGCTCAGCGGAAGACCATCAAAGACCTTGCAACTGCTGCCGAAAGAAGCAGTCACTGGCTGTGGCTGAAGCGGAAGGAGACTGTATGGGCTGCCAAGTGACCTCATGGAGCCTCCGGTGCGACACACACCCAGGTCTGATCATCCTGTGGTGGGCCAGCCTCGGGTGAGGGTGTATTGTGATAAAAGGCCGAAACACCCAATGAGGCCAGGGTGCACAACTGAGAATGTGTCGTATTGGAGGCACCAGGTGGTCATCCCCCAATCCAACCCCACCCAAGAGGACATCTCCAACAACAGCGATTGCTCATTATCAAGGGATTTTTAACATCTAGTCCTAGTAAGCATACTGAATTCTGGTTTGGAACCAGTGACTACTGTGAAAGGGCAGTTGACAACCCGGGAAAGACCTGGTGACAGCCTGTAGAGACTGCTGACAGGAGGGAACAGACCCCAAGGGGGCTGGCATGGGCTAGCTACCCATGTCGGCAGGAGCCGGTCACAACACAATGACTTGGGTCCACCCAACCATTGCTACGAAAAATTCAAAAGGAAGAATACCCCCTGAGTCTGCGAGAGCGGGGGCGCAAGATGACTCACTGGCAGACCACACGGTAACAGACCTTGGAACGGAAACGACGACGAAACAGATGATCAGCAAGACAGTTGACGGACAAACAGCACTGGCAGGACACAAACTACAAAGCTGTATCTGTGGCTGGAATAAGATCACATCGGAGAAGGGTCTCAAGATCCATCAGGGCAGAAAAAAGTGCCTAAAAGAGTTTACCACGGGACCCCGCATTGACCACTACTTCCTCAGAGGTAGGGCAAATCAGTCGGATGAAGCCCAGTGGCAGGATACTCACCACAGTCCACAGGGTATCAGCACCCCAGACGAAGCTCTTTCAGGCACAGCTCCACCAACGGACATGAGCCCAGACCCCAGCCAGTCACAGCCAGCGGTAGAGAGGAAAATGGATGGACGAAAGCCTCAAATCCTGTGGCCCAAATCCTGCCAGAAAAAGGAGTGGGGAACCATCGACACAGACCTTGTCCATCTCTTAGAAGGTCTGAAAGGGGGTGTCGAAAGAAAATTGGAGAAGATAGGAGAGATCATCTACAGCTATGGCACAGAGAGATTCGGAGTAAAAAGCAAGGACCACAGTACTCAGAAGAAACCTTCAGCCCATCTTAAGTCCGGGAGGCAGCAAGAGATTGAGCGACTTGTGAAAGAGAGAAGATGCCTGAGAAGACAGTGGAAGAAGGCCACAGAAGGGGAAAAAGATGGAATTGAGGTGTTACAGGGTGACAGCAAGCAGCGCCTTGCAACGCTGCGAAGAGCAGAATGTTTGAGAAAGCAACGTAAGAGGAAAGAGCGAACAAGAACTGCCTTCTATAGAGATCCCTACAAGTTTGCCAAAGACCTCTTTGTCAAGGAGAAAACGGGACTCTCAATGTACATGTGAGGGAACTGGAGGAGCACCTTAGAAGGACCTACTCTGACAATCAGAGGCATGTGCCAGCCACCATCCCAGATGACATGCCACCAATCCAACCACCTGAGCACCAGTTGGAAACAAGACCCCCAACATGGAGCGAAGTTGAGAACACAGTAAAGCGAGCAAGAACAGCATTAGCCCCTGGGCCCAACGGTGTTCCATATAGGCTCTATAAGAATACACCAGGCGTCTTGAAGTTCCTCTGGAAGCTAATGAAGGTGACATGGGAAAAAGGCATAATACCGAAGGCATGGCGAAGGGCAGGAGGGATTCTGATTCCCAAAGAGAAGAACTCCTCAACCATCCACCAATTCCGGCAGATCAGCTTACTGAATGTCGAAGGAAAATTTTCTTCAGTGTTGTGGCACAAAGACTCTCAGCATTCCTGGAAAATAACAAATATGTTGACACCTCAGTGCAGAAGGCAGGGATAAGAGGGTTCTCAGGATGCTTGGAACACGCAAATGTCATCTGGCACCAGGTACAAACGGCCAAGAAGGAATAGAAAGACTTGCATGTGGTTTTCTTAGATCTTGCCAATGCATTCGGCTCAGTGCCTCATGAGGTGCTGTGGGCAGCCTTCAACTTCTTCCAAGTCCCAGAGGGCATCACACGGCTGGTCAAACCTATTTCCAGGACCTCCAGTTCTGCATTACAACTCATGCTAGTACAACCACCTGGCAGCACTTGGAGATAGGCATAATGGCGGGCTGCACCATCTCCCCACTGGCCTTCACCATGGCAATGGAGTTAATAATTCGGGCATCTCGATGGGTGGTTGGAGGGGAACGTCTGAAGAGCGGGCTGCGCCTTCCTCCAATCAGGGCATATATGGATGACATGACGACTATAACAACGACTAACGCATGCACCAAACGCCTGCTGTACAAACTCCAGGGAAACATCAGATGGGCACGAATGGAGATTAAACCCAGCAAATCCCACAGTATCTCCATTGTCAAGGGCCAGATCGTAAATGAGAGGTTCCACATCAATGACGAGCCGATACCAACTATCCTGGAGAAGCCCATAAAAAGCCTTGGTCGGTGGTACAACACAGAGCTCAAAGACACTGAACAGGTGGAACAACTAAAGCAGGATACCATCAGTGGCCTGAAGCAGATCAACAGCACTGCTCTCCCAGGGAAACTGAAGCTCTGGTGCCTCCAGTTTGGACTGCTCCCCCGCCTCATGTGGCCAATTTCCATCTATGAGGTCACCCTATCCCACGCCAATCGGTTGGAGCGATTGGTGAATGTGCAGGTGAGAAAGTGGCTTGGGCTACCCAGATGCCTCAGCAGCATAGGCCTGTATGGCAATGGACCCCTCTCTCTGCCAATCTCTAGCCTGGTGGAGGAGTACAAATGCTCTAAAGCAAGGCTCGAAATGACCCTCACAGAATCCCGGGATCCCTTCGTCAGAGGGACTGCTCCCGCCTTAGCCACAGGGAGGAAGTGGAGGCCAGGTGTAGCAGTGGCACAGGCAAAGTCCGCTCTGAGACACCGGGACATAGTGGGCCATGTCCAACAAGGCAGAGGGGGGCTAGGGTTGGGAGCAACAACACCCACATGGCAGAAGGCTACTCCAGCTGAACGTTGGCGTCTGGTGGTTGAGGAGGTGCACCACCAAGAGGAAGCGGACAGGTGTGCTAGAGCGGTGTCCCAAGCCAAACAAGGCCGCTGGATGAGGTGGGAAGGTGTGGAGAGGAGGAAGATCACTTGGAGCGAGCTGTGGAACATGGAGTCCAATATGCTGAGCTTTACCATCAGAGCCACATATGATGCCCTGCCCTCTCCAACCAACCTACATCTCTGGTTTGGAGAGAATCCAGCCTGCCTCCATTGTTCTGCCCCAGCAACCCTGAAACACATCCTGGTGGGCTGCAAGACCAGCCTTACGCAAGGCAGATATACCTGGCGCCACAACCAAGTGCTGAAGTGCCTGGCTGCTACACTGGAGAGTAAGAGGGTAACTGTCAACGCCATGCCCCAGGAAGCCCAGACTACCATCCGGCAACCAACATTCTTCATCCGGGAAGGGGAGAAACGGTCGATCAATCGATTGCCTCCAGACTCATGCCCACTGAACGCAGCTCGGGACTGGGAAATGCGGGTAGACTTAAATCAGAGGCTCACCTTCCCGCCCGAAATTGCAGTGACCAACCTGCGCCCAGACCTGGTCCTTTGGTCCAAATCCTGTCAAAGTGTCTACATAGTGGAGCTGACAGTCCCGTGGGATGAAGCCATCGATGAGGCATTTGAAAGGAAAATGTTGCGATATGCAGAGTTGGCTGCCGAAGCAGAGGACCGGGGATGGAAGGTAAACTTGCGTCCAGTGGAAGTGGGCAGCAGGGGCTTTGTAGCTAGTTCCATCATAAGGCTACTAAAGGAGTTTGGAATCAGAGGACAAGCTCAGCGGAAGACCATCAAAGACCTTGCAACTGCTGCCGAAAGAAGCAGTCACTGGCTGTGGTTGAATCGGAAGGAGACTGTATGGGCTGCCAAGTGACCTCATGGAGCCTCCGGTGCGACACACACCCAGGTCTGATCATCCTGTGGTGGGCCAGCCTCGGGTGAGGGTCTATTGTGATAAAAGGCCGAAACACCCAATGAGGCCGGGGTGCACAACTGAGGATGTGTCGTATTGGAGGCACCAGGTGGTCATCCCCCAATCCAACCCCCCAAGAGGACATCTCCAACAACAGCGATTGCTGATTATCAAGGGATTTTTAACATCTAGTCCTAGTAAGCATACTAAATAAATTAATATGTTGGCACAATTATATTTTAGTCTACAAGACTAATTTCAAACATTTAAGCATACGCCTTCAGATCAAAAGATTTTTAAGATCACAAGAAACATTTCAAAGTGTTTCAAAACTTTTGAGCGGTAGTGTGTGTGTGTGTGTGTGTGTGTGTGTGTGTGTGTGTGTATATATATACATACATACACACACACACACACACACATATATAATCTCCCACACACTGGCGGCCAAAAGTTTGGAATAATGTACAGATTTTGCTCTTATGGAAAGAAATTGGTCAATTGGAACGATTTCAGGACTTCTTAAACTACTTCACAGAGTTCTCGTCAAAACATCCACCACGCGCTGTCACGATTCACTGTTGTCTGCCCTGTGTTTCTCCCTTGTCATCTGTCCTGGACTACACTTCCCATAATTCCCTGCCCTCATCAGTGCCAGCAGTACTTCACTGTTCTCACCTGTTTGTCATTTAATCATTATCCTTTGTGTATTTAAACCCTATTGTCTTATCATTCGTTTTCAGTTGTTGAATGTATGTTCTTGAATGTGTTTCTGCCCGTGCTCTTCGTGGATGTTTTATTTGTTCACTGTGTTTTTGTTATACACCGAGTTACCTGGTTTATCTTATGATTTCATTAAAAGCTGCATTTAGATCCCACTCCTCGTCTGCTTCGTTACACGCGCAGCATTGACAGCTTTGTACGTCCTTGGTATTCTAGCTGTCAGTTTGTACAGATACTCAGGTGACATTTCACCCCACACTTCCTGTGGCACTTGTCATAGATTTGGCTGTCTTGTCAGGCACTTCACACACACCTTACACTCTAGCTGATCCCATAAATGCTCAATGGGGTTAAGATCCATAACACTCTTTTCCAATTATCTGTCATCCAATGTCTGTGTTTCTTTGTCCACTCTAACCTTTTCTTTTTGTTTTTTTCTGTTACAAAAGTGGCTTTTTCTTTGCAATTCTTCGCATAAGGCCTGCACCCCTGAGTCTCTCTTTACTATTGTACATGAAACTGGTGTTGAGTGGGTCGAATTCAATGAAGCTGTCAGCTGAGGACATGTGAGGCATCTATTTCTCAAACTAGAGTCTCTGATGTACTTATCCTCTTGTTTAGTTGTATCTGGACCTTCCATGTCTCTTTCTGTCCTTGTTAGAGCCAGCTGTCCTTTGACTTTGAAGACTGTAGTATACACCTTGGTATGAAATCTTCAGTTTTTTTGGCAATTTCAAGCATTGTATAGCCTTCAATCCTCAAAATAATGATGGACTGACGAGTTTCTATAAAAAGCTGTTTCTTTCTTGCCATTTTTGACCTAACATTGACCTTAAGACATGCCAGTCTATCGCATACTGTGGCAACTCAAAAACAAATACGAAGACAAAGTTAAGCTTTAATGAACCAAATAGCTTTCAGCTGTGTTTGATATAATGGCAAGTGATTTTATAATATCAAATTAGCAATTTAGCATGATTCCTCAAGGATAAGTTGTTGGAGTGATGGGTGCTGGAAATTGGGTCTGTCTAGATAGGATCAAAAATAACTTTTAAATAGTGATGGTGTGGTTTTTTTACATCAGTAATGTCCTAACTATACTTTGTGATCAGTTGAATGTCACTTTGGTGAATTAAAGTACCAAGTTCTTTCTGAAAAGCAAAATCTGTACATTATTCAACTTTTGGCCGCCAGTGTATATAGTGCATTCAGAAATTATTTAGACTCACATTTTCTTTCCACATTTTATTATGTAGCAGCCTTATGCTAAAATGCTTTAAGTATTTTTTTCACACCAATCCATGCTCCATACCCCATAATGACAAAGCAAAAACCAGATATTTGATAACTTTGCTAATTTATTAAAATAAAAAACTGAAATATCACATTGACATAAGTATTCAGACCCTTAACTCAGTACATAGTTGAAGCACCTTTGGCAGCGATTACAGCCGCAAGTCTTTTTGGGTATGATGTGACAAACTTTGCACACCTAGATTTTGGGATTTTCTCAGATCCTCTCAAGCTCTGTCAGGTTGGATGGGGACCGTCGGTGAACAGCTGTTTTCAGGTCTCTCCAGAGATGTTAGACTGGGTTAGAGTCCGGGCTCTGGCTGGGCCACTCAAGGACATTCACAGAGCTGTCCCTAATCCACTCTTGTGTGTGTGCTTAGGGTCATTGTCCTGTTGTAAGGTGAACCTTCAGTCCAGTCTGAGGTCCTGAGCACTCTGGACCAGGTTTTCATTAAGGATATCTCTGTATTTTGCTGCATTCAGCTTTCCTTCAATCCTGACTAGTCCCCGCCACTGAAAAATAGCCCCAAACCACCAACATGCTTCACTGTTGGGATGGTATTGCGCATTTAATGAGCGGTGCCTGTTTCCTCTAGACATGGCGCTTGGAATTGAGGCCAAACAGTTAAATCTTCATTTCATCAAACCAGAGAATCTTGTTTCTCACAGTCTGAGAGTCCTTTAGGTGCTTTTTATGTGTCTTGTACATAGGAGAGGCTTCTGTCTGGCCACTCTGCCATAAAGCCCAGATCAGTGGAGTGTTGCAGTGATGGTTGTCCTTCTGCAAGTTTTTCCCATCTCCACACACGATCTCTGAAACTCAATCAGAGTGACCATCAGGTTCTTGGTCACCTCTCTTACCAAGGGACTTCTACCCACATGCTCAGTTTTGCCAGGTGGCCAACTCTAGGAAGAGTCCAGGTTGTTCCAAATTTCTTCCATTTAAGAATTATGAAGGCCACTGTACTCTTGGGAAATTTAGCCATCTCCAGATCTGTGCCTCAACACAATCCTGTCTCCGAGCTCTGCAGGCAATTCCTTTGACCTCATGGCTTGGTTTTTGCTCTGATATATATTTTCAGCTGCAAGTCCTTATATACACAGGTGTGTGTCTTTCCAAATCATGCCCAATCAGCTGAATTTGCCACAGGTGGAAGTGTAGAAACATCTCAAATATGATCCAAAGGAATGGGATGCACCTGAACAAAATTTTAAGTGTCAGCAAAGAGTCTGAATACTTATGTCAATGTGATATTTCAGTTTTTTCTTTTGAATAAATTTGTAAAGCTATAAAAAAAAAATGTTTTTTGATTTGTCATTATGAGGTATGGAGTGTAGATTGATGTGAATTGTTTTTTATTTTAAAGTGTTTTAGCATAAGGCTGCAATATAACAAAATGTGAATATATATATATGTAAACTCAGCAAAAAAAAAGAAACGTCCTCTCACGTTCAACTGCTTTTATTTTCAGCAAAATTAGCATGTGTAAATATTTGTATGAACATAAAAAGATTCAACAACTAAGACATAAGCTGAACAAGTTTCACAGACATGTGACTAACAGAAATGGAATAATGTGTCCCTGAATAAAAGGGGGGTTAAAATTAAAAGTAACAGTCAGTATCTCCTCCTCATGGACTGCACCAGATTTGTCAGTTCTTGCTGCGAGGTGTTACCCCACTTTCCCACTTGCAAGTTCACAGACATTTCTGGGGGGAATGGCCCTAGCCCTTACCCTCCAATCCAACAGGTCCCAGAATTACTCAGTGGGATGACTCTGGCCATGGCAAAACACGCACAGAACGAGCAGTATGGCTGGTGGCATTGTCATGCTAGAGGGTCATGTCAGGAGGAGCCTGCAGGAAGGGTACCACATGAGGGAGGAGGATGTCTTCCCTGTAATGCACAGCGTTGCCTGCAATGACAACAAGCTCAGTTCGATGATGCTGTGACACACCGCCCCAGACCATGACGGACCCTCCACATCTAAATCGATCACGCTCCAGAGTATAGGCATCGGTGTAACGCTCATTATTTCACCCCTGGTGAGACAAATCCATGACCTGTCAGTGAAGAACACTTTTTGCCAGTCCTGTCTGGTCCAGTGAAGGTGGGTTTGTGCCCATAGGTGATGATGTTGCCGGTGATGTCTGGTAAGGACCAGCCTTATAACAGGCCTACAAGCCCTCAGTCCAGCCTCTATCAGCCTATTGCAGACAGTCGGAGCACTGATGAATAGATTGTGCATTCCTGGTGTATCTCGGGTAGTTTTTGTTGTAATCCTGTACCAGTCCTGCAGGTGTAAATTTCAGATGTACTGATCCTGTGCAGGTGTTGTCACACGTGGTCTGCCACTGAGAGGATGATCAGCTGTCATTCCTGTCTCCCTGTAGTGCTGTCTTCTCACAGTACGGACATTGCAATTTATTGCCCTGGCCACATCTGCAGTCATCATGCCTCCATGCAGCATGCCTAAGGCACGTTCACGCAGATGAGCAGGGACCCTGGGCATATTTTGTTTGGTGTTTTTCAGAGTCAGTAGAAAGGTCTGTTTAGTGTCCTAAGTTTTTATAACTGTGAAATTAATTGCCTACCTTCTGTAATGTTGAGTTTACACTACACGATTTCAGGCCCGATTTTCACTCACCGACAGTTTTGTGGAGATCATCGACAAAAGCCCAAAATCATAGACAAATCAGTGCTCGCACGCGTGAGCAACAAACACAATGTATGATTTATCAAGGCGCGAACTGAGAGAAGTGCCGACACTTCGCCAATGTCAAATATATGGACCTGTCTGCGATTCCAAATCGCACACTGTGAAAAGTGTTTTGACTGTATACAACTGCAGCGTTGACCTACAGCCAATGAGAGAGCAAGAAACTGGGCATGGGAAGTTTCAGTGGGAGGAGTCTTGATGTACCTGCAACAGAACATCAACTAGCATGGCTACCGTATCAAGAAAGTCTCATTGGACTGAAGAAATGGACGAAAAATTTGTGGAACATTGGCAGGAGCACCAACGCCTATTTGATGTTTCCTCTGATCTGTACCACAACCGGGTGGAGAAAGAAAATAGATTTTTCAGTAGGAGGTACTTTTTCATATTGTAACCAATAAAATATAAGATGCCTTTACACATTATTTAAAGGCGATTAAAAACAAACACATCATATTCTGAAATGCCTAACATATGATCATGCATTTGATCATGCATTCTCACGTGTACTCTGTTGTGAAACGTAATTTGGAGTCCAGAGAGAGTCCTCGAGGATTCATCAATAGTGAAATGTTTTGTAATGTGTTCACCCCTGTTGCCGATTCCTTGTGTAATTTGAAAACCCTACGACTTCCATGACAAGACAGACAGTTGTGTAATATGAAAGGTACCACAATCCGACATCTTGTAAGACTTGTAAAGTCATGTGTACGAGGCATAAGCTGTTAGGGTCTTAATGACCATTCCACAGGCATGTTCATTAATTGTTTATGGTTCATTGAACAAGCATGGAAAACATTGTTTAAACCCTTTACAATAAAGATCTGTAAAGTTATTTGTATTTTTACAAAATACTGAGTGTCCTGAAGTTGATATATGTATATATATATACACAGTTCAAGCCAGAAGTTTATATACACCTTAGCCAAATACATTTAAACTCAGTTTTTCACAATTCCTGACATTTAATCATAGAAAACATTCCCTGTCTTAAGTCAGTTAGGGTCACCACTTTATTTTAAGAATGTGAAATGTCAGAATATTTGAGAGAATTATTTCAAATTTGATTTCTTTCATCAAATTCCCAGTGGGTCAGAAGTTTACATACACTTTGTTAATATTTGGTAGCATTTCCTTTAAATTGTTTAACTTGAGTCAAACATGAGTAGCCTTCCATAAGCTTCTAACAATAAGTTGCTGGAATTTTTGGCCCATTCCTCCAGACAGAACTGCTGTAACTGAGTCAAGATTCTAGGCCTCCTTGCTTGCACACGCTTTTTCAGTTCTGCCCACAAAGTTTATTGGATTGAGGCTAGGGCTTTGTGATGGCTACTCCAATACCTTGACTTTGTTGTCTTAAGCCGTTTTGCCACTACTTTGGAGGTATGCTTGGGGTCATTGTCCATATGAAAGACCCATTTGCGACGAGCTTTCTTCATGGCTGATGTCTTGAGATGTTGCTTCAATATATCCAAATAATTTTCCTTCCTCATGATGCCATCTAATTTGTGAAGTGCACCAGTCCATCCTGCAGCAAAACACCCCCACAACATGATGCTGCCACCCCCATGCTTCACGGTTGGGATGGTGTTCTTCGGCTTGCAAGCCTCACCTTTTTCCTCCAAACATAACGATGGTCATAATGGCCAAAAAGTTCAATTTTTGTTTCATCAGAGCAGAGGAAATTTCCCATGTGCACCTGCACTGTAGTCTGGCTTTTTATCAGCCTTTCAGTTTATTTCGATATAGGACTCTTTTTACTGTGGATATATATTGTCTACTTGTTTCCTCCAGCATCTTCACAAGGTCCTTTGCTGTTGTTCTGGGATTGATTGGCACTTTTCGCACCAAACTACATTCACCTTTAGGAGACAGAATGTGTCTCCTTCCTGAGTGGTATGATGGCTGCATAGTCCCATAGTATTTATACTTGCGTACTAATATTTGTTCAGATGAACATGGTACATTTGGGCATTTAAAAATTGCTCCCTACAACTTTTTTTCTGAGGTCTTGACTGATTTCTTTTGATTTTCCCATGATGTCAAGCAAAGAGGTATTGAGTTTGAAGATAGGCCTTAAAATACATCCACAGGTACACCTCCTTTCAGAAGCTAATTGGATAATTGTCTATAGGTTTATCATTTTCTGGAATTTTCCAAGATGCTTAAAGGCACAATTTACTTTGTGTATGTAAACTTCTGACCCACTGGAATTATGATATAGGGAATTAAAAGTGAAACAATCAGTCTCTAAACAATTTTTGGAAAAATTACTTGAGTCGTGCACAAATTAGATAATTTGTATCTATAGTTTGCTAATATTAAATCTGTGCAGGAGATAAAATTTATTTTAGAAACTTCAACCTAAGTGTATGTAGACTTCAACTGTATGAGTGTATATATATATATATATATATAAGCAATTATTTTTTGTTGTTTTTTTGTCAAGCCCCCCTTTAAAACTGAAAATATATACAGATTTTAATCTTTTTTTATGCCTTTACAACTATAACTGCATTATCTTTCTGCAACATTTACATTATACATTATGCATACTTTTATCCAAAGCGACTTACAGTGCAATTATTACAGGGACAATCCCCCCAGAGCAACCTGGAGTTAAGTGCCTTGCTCAAGGACAAAATGGTGGTGTCCGTGGGGTTCGAACCAACGACCTTCTGATTAACAAACCTGTGCTTTAGCCACTACGCCACCACCACTCCAAATGTATTTTTATGTATTTGGCAGACGCTTTTATCCAAACTGCACTCAATCTGATGAATAACAAAAAAGATCTACTGTTGTGCCCAGGGTTGAAGCACATTTAACATTTGTTTAGAGATGTTGCCGCACATAGAGAAAAGAAAATCGTATAGATGGCGCTTTAATACATCCATTCTACAAGACCCTAAATTTCAACAAATGTTAAGGACATAAGTACATTTTTATGTAGAAACCAACTGGTCCTTAGTGTCCTCTGCGGGCATGGCATGGGAGGGACTTAAGGCAGTTATTAGGGGGTGGATCATACAAAATGCCTTATTCATTAAAAAGATAAAGCATAAGAATTCATAGAATTGGAAAAGAGTATTAAGTGCTGAAACAGAACTGAAGTGCTGAATGTCATCCAATGGTCTTAGAGAGTTGACCAAGCTAAAATATAGGTAGAGTACTATTCTGTCAGAGAAGGTTGAGTTTTGGTTATTCAGGGAAAGACAGACATATTTTGAGTCAGGGGACAAAACAGTGAAACGTCTTGCCAGATCCATAAAACAGAGAGAGTTGTTTTCCACCATTCCTTCAGTGAAGTCTTCTGGAGGCAATATATTTACTTCTGCCACAGATAGTAATAAAGCCTTTTAAGAACTATATTTCGATCTTTATAGCTCTACGTCTTCATCTACTGATAAGGATATTAGCAACTTTGCAGAGTATTTAGAACTTCCTAAATTGACGAGTGATTAAAAGTTTTCTCTTGACTCAGATATTACTTTGGAGGAGCTTGTTGAGGTAATTAAAGCCTTGCTAACAGGTAAGGCACCAGGGCCAGATTGATTTGCAGCAGACTTTTTTCGATCTTATGTCACAGAACTGGCTCCACTTATGTTGGAAGTTTACACAGAGTCGTTAACGAAACATGAACTACCATCAACCATGACGCAAGCTCTGATCAGTCTCATAGAGATAAGGACCCAAATTAATGTAAAAGTAATCATCCAAAGTAAAAATATTGTCTAAACTTCTGGCTAATCGATTAAGTAATTACATCTATTATACATATAGATCAAGTGATGTATATTCATGGTTGTATTTCTTCTGATAATATTAGATGTTTTATAAATATTATGTTTTCAGTAGCTAATGATCAGACCCTGAACACTGCCATCTCACTTGACGCCGAGAATGCATTTGATAGGGTGGAATGGTACTATCTTTTTAAGAGTTTGGGAACACTTTTATTGGGTGGACTAAATTACTTTATAAACAAATGTTAGCAGCAGTGTAAACTAATGGATTCATTTCAGATTATTTTTCTCTTGGTAGGGGAAACCCGGCAAGGGGATTTCTCCCCTTAATTGTTCTGTTTTGCCCTGGAAACATTAGCTGCCATAATAAGAAAAGAGGATGATTTTCCTGGTGTTGTAGCAGGAGGTGTGGCGCATAAACTTCTACTCTATGCAGATGATATAATACTATTTGTCTCCAATCCTAGATCTATGCCTAGCCTCCATAAAATTATTAATTCCTTCTCCAAATTTTCAGGATACAGGGTGAATTGGTCTAAATCGGCAGCTCTTGCTCTGACAGCATATTGGCCTGCTATGGCTTTCCAACCTGTCACCTTTCAAGGCATTAAGTATTTAGGCATTTTATTTTCAGCAAATTTGAGAGACAAAGGAGGTTTAGGCCTCCACAAAATGTTGTTTTATTACTATGCTTTTAATCTTAGATACTTCCACCTGAGAGAGCCCCTCCCTGGTACTATATTGAACAAGCAGTCCTTGCCCCAATCTCGCCATTGCTAAATCTTACTATCAAACTGCCTGGAGAAGTACATTAAGTATGGACAAAGTTTTCCCATTTGCTCAGTTTTGATATTTACCTAAATGTTTCCTCCAGTATATGGCTGAACTCCAAATTGTGTATTAACAAGTCCCCCTTTTGCTGGAAAGATTGGATTGAGAGGGGCGTTGCTACACTTGGTGACATTTGAGCTTTGAGATCATTTGGAAATATATATATATAATATATATTGGTATTTACAGTTGCACCATCTACTTTGTATTATGTTTGGTGGTAGTACACAGCCCCCTAAAGTTACAGACACCCTCTGTCTGGTGCTCACGGTCTTTGTAAAGGGGCGTGAAATGTCAGTGTATTATTCCTTGTTGATTTATAGTCTTCGTGACAGGGCCTTAACAGCTCTTAAGAGGTTATGGAAGGAGAATTGAACTTGGTATCGGAGGATTGGGAGTGGGAAAGAATAAATTATTTTTTTTATGTCTAGGGATGAAAGGGTACGCCTTATTAAGTTGGCTTGTGAGAGCAAACTTACTGAAATCCTATTTAAACTTATTAAGTTGGCTTGTGAAAGCCAACTTACTGAAATCCTATTTAAACTTATTAAGTTGGCTTGTGAGAGCCAATTTACTGAAATCCTACTTAAACTTATTAAGTTGGCTTGTGAGAGCCAACTTACTGAAATCCTACTTAAACTTATTAGTGGTGCTTGCAAAGCATCACTATTGTAATCTCACATACTTATTATTAGTGGTGCTTGCCAAAGGCAAGGCATCACTATTGTTATTCGCCATACTTATTATTATTATTATTAGTGGTGCTTGCAAAGCATCACTATTGTAATCTCACATACTTATTATTCTTCTTTTTATTATTAGTGGTGCTTGCAAAGCATCACTATTGTAATCTCACATACTTATTATTCTTCTTTTTATTATTATTAATGGTGCTTGCAAAGCATCACTATTGTAATCTCACATACTTATTAGTGGTGCTTGCCAAAGGCAAGGCATCACTATTGTTATTCGCCATACTTATTAGTGGTGCTTGCCAAAGGCAAGGCATCACTATTGTTATTCGCCATACTTATTATTATTAGTGGTGCTTGCAAAGCATCACTATTGTAATCTCACATACTTATTATTAGTGGTGCTTGCAAAGCATCACTATTGTAATCTCACATACTTATTATTAGTGGTGCTTGCCAAAGGCAAGGCATCACTATTGTTATTCGCCATACTTATTATTATTATTATTAGTGGTGCTTGCCAAAGGCAAGGCATCACTATTGTTATTCGCCATACTTATTATTAGTGGTGCTTGCCAAAGGCAAGGCATCACTATTGTTATGCGCCATACTTATTAGTGGTGCTTGCAAAGCATCACTATTGTAATCTCACATACTTATTTTTAGTGGTGCTTGCAAAGCATCACTATTGTAATCTCACATACTTATTAGTGGTGCTTGCAAAGCATCACTATTGTAATCTCACATACTTATTAGTGGTGCTTGCAAAGCATCACTATTGTAATCTCACATACTTATTAGTGGTGCTTGCAAAGCATCACTATTGTAATCTCACATACTTATTATTTTTATTAGTGGTGCTTGCAAAGCATCACTATTGTAATCTCACATACTTATTATTAGTGGTGCTTGCAAAGCATCACTATTGTAATCTCACATACTTATTATTAGTGGTGCTTGCAAAGCATCACTATTGTAATCTCACATACTTATTATTTTTATTTTTATTAGTGGTGTTTGCAAAGCATCACTATTGTAATCTCACATACTTATTATTAGTGGTGCTTGCAAAGCATCACTATTGTAATCTCACATACTTATTATTAGTGGTGCTTGCAAAGCATCACTATTGTAATCTCACATACTTATTATACTTTTTATTTTTAGTGGTGCTTGCAAAGCATCACTATTGTAATCTCACATACTTATTATTAGTGGTGCTTGCAAAGCATCACTATTGTAATCTCACATACTTATTATTTTTATTTTTATTTTTATTTTTATTTTTATATCTCTTAACAAAACTTCGGCACCTAACTCGTCCCAGCACCGTTTGGCGTAGACCCACGAATGAGGTGTCAAATCGAACGGCCTATTGAGGACACGTGTGCTATGACTTTTATAAGCGTATCGGGTACGGTATTTGCCCCAGGGGCAAAAAAGCGCCGAAAAATCACATAGACTTAACATTGAGACAAACTTTGACGCGTCACAGCTCCAAGCGAGGATTTCGTAGAAACGTGTGATTTGCCACATTTGAAGAGGCTGGCAGGCTCTGTAAGAGCATACCTCAATATGGGGTAAAAGTTGCACCCCTGGGGGCAGGAGCTGCCCAAAAATGCCCCAATTGACTTATAATGGTGTAGGACGGCCCATGAAATGAAAAGGCATAGGGATTTGTATTGAACATAGCTCTGGATCACAGTGTCATAGAGACGAGGGGTGGGCTCATTTTACTCAGACGACCAATCAGTCTCTCAGGATCATTGTGAAGCTATCAAGCCACGCCCTAGCAACCATTAAGAGCACCTTAGCAACAAGTCCCATAGACTTCTATTGAAACATATCAAAGGGATATCTCCGGATAGAAGTGTCATAGAAACACAAGGGTGGTCTCGTTTGACTCGGACAGCAAACAGCCAATCATGCATCAAATCAACACTTCCTAGCCCCTCCCTAGCAACCATTGTCGAGCACCTTAACAACCAAAATCCATAGAGGGATATCTTCCATTCTGAATGTCACAGAGGCATGGGAGTTGGTTTATATCATTCATACTGACAAGCAGCCTTTGGAGATTCATGATTGGCAGCTGCCAAGCCACTCCTAGCAACTAAACAGAGTACCCTAGCAACCGCTTAGCAGTAACTATATCTCTGCACCAGAAAATCAGAGAGACTTCTGGGTTGATTTATTTCAATCAGGATGGCAAGGAGACTTGATTAGTATCACTATGGTAACTGCCTAGCAACCAGATGGGGTTACCCTAGCAACCGAGTAACAAATCACATATCTCTGCATCAGAAAAACGTAGAGACTTCCGGGTTGACTTATTTCAATCAGGATGGAAAGGACACTTCATTAGTATCACTATGGTAACTGCCTAGCAACCAGATGGGCTTACCCTAGCAACCGAGTAACAAATCACATATCTCTGCATCACAAAAACATAGAGACTTCCGGGTTGACTTATTTCAATCAGGCTGGCAAGGACACTTGATTAGTATCACTATGGTAACTGCCTAGCAACCAGATGGGGTTACCCTAGCAACCGAGTAACAAATCACATATCTCTGCACCACAAAATAGTACAGACCTCTGGGTTGATTTACTTCATTCAGGATGGCAAGGACACTTTATTACTATCACTATGGTAACTGCCTAGCAACCAGATGGGGTTACCCTAGCAACCAAGTAACAAATCACATATCTCTGCACCAGAAAATATCACAGACCTCTGGGTTGATTTATTTCACTCAGGATGGCAAGGACACTTGATTACTATCACTATGGTAACTGCCTAGCAACCAGATGGGGTTACCCTAGCAACCGAGTAACAAATCACATATCTCTGCACTAGAAAACAGTAGAGACTTCGGGTTGACTTATTTTACTCAGGATGGCAAGGAGACTTCATTAGTATCACTATGGTAACTGCCTAGCAACCATATGGGGTTACCCTAGCAACCAAGTAACAAATCACATATCTCTGCATCAGAAAACGTAGATACTTCTGGGTTGGTTTATTTCAATCAGGATGGCAAAGACACTTGATTATGATCACTATGGTAACTGCCTAGCAACAAGGAGGGGTTACCCTAGCAACCGAGTAACAAATCACATATCTCTGCACCAGAAAATTGAAGAGAATTCTGGGTTGATTTATTTTAATCAGGATGGCCAGGAGACTTGATTAGTATCACTATGGTAACTGCCTAGAAACCAGATGGGGTTAACCTAGCAACCGAGTAACAAATCACATATCTTTCCACCAGAAATTTGTAGAGATTTCGGGTTGACTTATTTCACTCAGGATGGCAAGGAGACTTCATTACTATCACTATGGTAACTGCCTAGCAACCATATGGGGTTACCCTAGCAACCAAGTAACAAATCACATATCTCTGCATCAGAAAACGTACAGACTTCTGGGTTGGTTTATTTCACTCAGGATGGCAAGGAGACCTGATTACTATCACTATGGTAACTGCCTAGCAACCAGATGGGGTTACCCTAGCAACCGAGTAACAAATCACATATCTCTGCACCAGAAAACACTACAGACTTCCGGGTTGACTTATTTCACTCAGGATGGAAAGGAGCCATGTGTTGTATTACCTTGGTAACTGCATAGCAACCACTTGGGCTTACCCTAGCAACCGAGTAACAAATCACATATTTCTGCACCAGAAAATCGTACAGACTTCTGGTTTCATTTATTTATGACCATAATTTTTGTTCTTTTCAAGTTATAGCATGCTGTTTGATCGAGTTTTGCCACGACAAGCACCACTCACATTTTCTTCAGGAAATGTACCTATCTAGTTATACTTTTTATTTTTATTTTTATTTTTATATCTCTTAACAAAACTTCGGCACCTAACTCGTCCCAAGCACCGCTTGGCGTAGACCCACGTAATGAGGTGTCAAATCGAACGGCCTATTGAGGACACATGTGCTATGACTTTTATAAGCTTATCGGGGTACGGTATTTGCCCCAGGGGCAAAAAAGCGGCCGAAAAATCCCATAGACTTAACATTGAGACAAACTTTGACGTGCCACAGCTCCAAGCGAGGATTTCAGTAGAAACGTGTGATTTGCCACATTTGAAGAGGCTGGCAGGCTCTGTAAGAGCATACCTCAATATGGGGTAAAAGTTGCACCCCTGGGGGCAGGAGCTGCCCAAAAATGCCCCAATTGACTTATAATGGTGTAGGACGGCCCATGAAATGAAAAGGCATAGGGATTTGTATTGAACATAGCTCTGGATCACAGTGTCATAGAGACGAGGGGTGGGCTCATTTTACTCAGACAACCAATCAGTCTCTCTGGATCATTGTGAAGCTATCAAGCCACGCCCTAGCAACCATTAAGAGCACCTTAGCAACAAGTCCCATAGACTTCTATTGAAAAAGATCAAAGGGATATCTCCGGATAGAAGTGTCATAGAAACACAAGGGTGGTCTCGTTTGACTCGGACAGCAAACAGCCAATCATGCATCACTTCAACACTTCCTAGCCCCTCCCTAGCAACCATTGTCGAGCACCTTAACAACCAAAATCCATAGAGGGATATCTTCCATTCTGAATGTCACAGAGGCATGGGAGTTGGTTTATATCATTCATACTGACAAGCAGCCTTTGGAGATTCATGATTGGCAGCTGCCAAGCCACTCCCTAGCAACTACACAGAGTACCCTAGCAACCGCTTAGCAGTAACTATATCTCTGCACCAGAAAATCAGAGAGACTTCTGGGTTGATTTATTTCAATCAGGATGGCAAGGACACTTGATAAGTATCACTATGGTAACTGCCTAGCAACCAGATGGGGTTACCCTAGCAACCGAGTAACAAATCACATATCTCTGCATCAGAAAAACGTAGAGACTTCCGGGTTGACTTATTTCAATCAGGATGGCAAGGACACTTCATTAGTATCACTATGGTAACTGCCTAGCAACCAGATGGGCTTACCCTAGCAACCGAAAGTAACAAATCACATATCTCTGCATCACAAAAACATAGAGACTTCCGGGTTGACTTATTTCAATCAGGATGGCAAGGAGACTTGATAAGTATCACTATGTTAACTGCCTAGCAACCAGATGGGGTTACCCTAGCAACCGAGTAACAAATCACATATCTCTGCATCAGAAAAGCGTAGAGACTTCCGGGTTGACTTATTTCAATCAGGATGGCAAGGACACTTCATTAGTATCACTATGGTAACTGCCTAGCAACCACATGAGCTTACCCTAGCAACCGAGTAACAAATCACATATCTCTGCATCAGAAAAACGTAGAGACTTCGGGTTGACTTATTTCAATCAGGATGGCAAGGACACTTGATTAGTATCACTATGATTACTGCCTAGCAACCAGATGGGGTTACCCTAGCAACCGAGTAACAAATCACATATCTCTGCACCAGAAAATAGTACTGACTTCCGGGTTGATTTATTTCACTCAGGATGGCAAGGACACTTCATTACTATCACTATGGTAACTGCCTAGCAACCAGATGGGGTTACCCTAGCAACCGAGAAACAAATCACATATCTCGGCACCAGAAAAGAGTACAGACTTCCAGGTTGATTTATTTCAACCAGGATGGCAAGGACACTTCATTAGTATCAATATGGTAACTGCCTAGCAACCACATGGGGTTACCCTAGCAACCGAAGTAACAAATCACATATCTCTGCATCAGAAAAACGTAGATACTTCTGGGTTGACTTATTTCAATCAGGATGGCAAGGACACTTGATTACTATCACTATGGTAACTGCCTAGCAACCAGATGGGGTTACCCTAGCAACCGAGTAACAAATCACATATCTCTGCACCAGAAAATAGTACTGACTTCCGGGTTGATTTATTTCACTCAGGATCGCAAGGACACTTGATTACTATCACTATGGTAACTGCCTAGCAACCAGATGGGGTTACCCTAGCAACCGAGAAACAAATCACATATCTCGGCACCAGAAAACAGTACAGACTTCCGGGTTGATTTATTTCACTCAGGATCGCAAGGACACTTGATTACTATCACTATGGTAACTGCCTAGCAACCAGATGGGGTTACCCTAGCAACCGAGAAACAAATCACATATCTCGGCACCAGAAAAGAGTACAGACTTCCGGGTTGATTTATTTCAACCAGGATGGCAAGGACACTTCATTAGTATCAATATGGTAACTGCCTAGCAACCAGATGGGGTTACCCTAGCAACCGAGTAACAAATCACATATCTCTGCACCAGAAAACACTACAGACTTCCGGGTTGACTTATTTCACTCAGGATGGAAAGCGAGCCATGTATTGTATTACCTTGGTAACTGCATAGCAACCACATGGGCTTACCCTAGCAACCGAGTAAAAATCACATATTTCTGCACCAGAAAATCGTACAGACTTCTGGGCTGATTTATTTATGACCATAATTTTTTTCTTTTCAAGTTACAACATGCTGTTTGATCGAGTTTTGCCACGGCAAGCACCACTCACATTTTCTTCAGGAAATGTACCTATCTAGTTAGTGGTGCTTGCAAAGCATCACTATTGTAATCTCACATACTTATTTTTATTTTTATACTTTTATTATTCTATCTCCTAACAAAACTTCGGCACCTAACTCGTCCCAAGACCGCTTGGCGTAGACCCACCGAATGAGGTGTCAAATCGAACGGCCTATTGAGGACACGTGTGCTATGACTTTTATAAGCTTATCGGGTACGGTATTTGCCCCAGGGGCAAAAAAGCGCCTAAAAATCCCATAGACTTAACATTGAGACAAACTTTGACGCCACAGCTCCAAGCTAGGATTTCGCAGAAACGCAGTGATTTGCCACATTTGAAGAGGCTGGCAGGCTCTGTAAGAGCATACCTCAATATGGGGTAAAAGTTGCACCCTGGGGGCAGGAGCTGCCCAAAATGCCCCAATTGACTTACAATGGTGTAGGACGGCCCATGAAATGAAATGGCATTGGGATTTGTATTCAACATAGCTCTGGATCACAGTGTCATAGAGACAATGGGGCGGGCTCATTTTACTCAGACGACCAATCAGTCTCTCTGGATCATTGTGAAGCTATCAAGCCACGCCCTAGCAACCATTAAGAGCACCTTAGCAACAAGTCCCATAGACTTCTATTGAAAAAGATCAAAGGGATATCTCCGGATAGAAGTTTCATAGAAACACAAGGGTGGTCTCGTTTGACTCGGGGCAGCAAACAGCCAATCATGCATCACTTCAACACTTCCTAGCCCCTCCCTAGCAACCATTGTCGAGCACCTTAACAACCAAAATCCATAGAGGGATATCTTCCATTCTGAATGTCACAGAGGCATGGGAGTTGGTTTATATCATTCATACTGACAAGCAGCCTTTGGAGATTCATGATTGGCAGCTGCCAAGCCACTCCCTAGCAACTACACAGAGTACCCTAGCAACCGCTTAGCAGTAACTATATCTCTGCACCAGAAAATCAGAGAGACTTCTGGGTTGATTTATTTCAATCAGGATGGCAAGGAGACTTGATAAGTATCACTATGTTAACTGCCTAGCAACCAGATGGGGTTACCCTAGCAACCGAGTAACAAATCACATATCTCTGCATCAGAAAAACGTAGAGACTTCCGGGTTGACTTATTTCAATCAGGATGGCAAGGAGACTTCATTAGTATCACTATGGTAACTGCCTAGCAACCAGATGGGCTTACCCTAGCAACCGAGTAACAAATCACATATCTCTGCATCACAAAAACATAGAGACTTCGGGTTGACTTATTTCAATCAGGATGGCAAGGACACTTGATTACTATCACTATGGTAACTGCCTAGCAACCAGATGGGGTTACCCTAGCAACCGAGTAACAAATCACATATCTCTGCACCAGAAAATAGTACAGACCTCTGGGTTGATTTATTTCACTCAGGATGGCAAGGACACTTGATTAATACCACTATGGTAACTGCCTAGCAACCAGATGGGGTTACCCTAGCAACAGAGTAACAAATCACATATCTCTGCACCAGAAAATAGTACTGACTTCCGGGTTGATTTATTTCACTCAGGATGGCAAGGAGACTTGATTACTATCACTATGGTAACTGCCTAGAAACCAGATGGGGTTACCCTAGCAACCGAGAAACAAATCACATATCTCTGCACCAGAAAATAGTACAGACTTCGGGTTGACTTATTTCACTCAGGATGGCAAGGAGACTTGATTAGTATCACTATGGTAACTGCCTAGCAACCAGATGGGGTTACCCTAGCAACCGAGTAACAAATCACATATCTCTGCACCAGAAAATAGTACAGACTTCCGGGTTGATTTATTTCAACAAGGATGGCAAGGACACTTCATTAGTATCACTATGGTAACTGCCTAGCAACCATATGGGGTTACCCTAGCAACCAAGTAACAAATCACATATCTCTGCATCAGAAAAACTTAGATACTTCTGGGTTGGTTTATTTCAATCAGGATGGCAAAGACACTTGATTACTGATCACTATGGTAACTGCCTAGCAACAAGGATGGGGTTACCCTAGCAACCGAGTAACAAATCACATATCTCTGCACCAGAAAATTGAAGAGAATTCTGGGTTGATTTATTTCAATCAGGATGGCCAGGAGACTTGATTAGTATCACTATGGTAACTGCCTAGCAACCAGATGGGGTTACCCTAGCAACCGAGTAACAAATCACATATCTCTGCACCAGAAAATCGTACAGCCTTCTGGGTTGATTTATTTCAATCAGGATGGCAAGGAGACTTGATTAGTATCACTATGGTAACTGCCTAGCAACCAGATGGGGTTACCCTAGCAACCGAGTAACAAATCACATATCTCTGCACCAGAAAATAGTACAGACTTCTGGGTTGATTTATTTCAATCAGGATGGAAAGGAGACTTCATTAGTATCACTATGGTAACTGCCTAGCAACCACATGGGCTTACCCTAGCAACCGAGTAACAAATCACATATTTCTGCACCAGAAAATCGTACAGACTTCTGGGTTGATTTATTTATGACCATAATTTTTGTTCTTTTCCAGTTACAACATGCTGTTTGATCGAGTTTTGCCACGGCAAGCACCACTCACATTTTCTTCAGGAAATGTACCTATCTAGTTTTTATTTTATTATATCTCTTAACAAAACTTCGGCACCTAACTCGTCCCAAGCACCGCTTGGCGTAGACCCACCTAATGAGGTGTCAAATCGAACGGCCTATTGAGGACACGTGTGCTATGACTTTTATAGCTTATCGGGTACGGTATTTGCCCCAGGGGCAAAAAAGCGCCGAAAAATCCCATAGACTTAACATTGAGACAAACTTTGACGCCACAGCTCCAAGCTTAGGATTTCAGAGAAACGCAGTGATTTGCCACATTTCAAGAGGCTGGCAGGCTCTGTAAGAGCATACCTCAATATGGGGTAAAAGTTGCACCCCTGGGGGCAGGAGCTGCCCAAAAATGCCCCAATTGACTTATAATGGTGTAGGACGGCCCATGAAATGAAAAGGCATAGGGATTTGTATTGAACATAGCTCTGGATCACAGTGTCATAGAGACGAGGGGTGGGCTCATTTTACTCAGACGACCAATCAGTCTCTCAGGATCATTGTGAAGCTATCAAGCCACGCCCTAGCAACCATTAAGAGCACCTTAGCAACAAGTCCCATAGACTTCTATTGAAACATATCAAAGGGATATCTCCGGATAGAAGTGTCATAGAAACACAAGGGTGGTCTCGCTTGACTCGGGACAGCAAACAGCCAATCATGCATCAAATCAACACTTCCTAGCCCCTCCCTAGCAACCATTGTCGAGCACCTTAACAACCAAAATCCATAGAGGGATATCTTCCATTCTGAATGTCACAGAGGCATGGGAGTTGGTTTATATCATTCATACTGACAAGCAGCCTTTGGAGATTCATGATTGGCAGCTGCCAAGCCACTCCCTAGCAACTAAACAGAGTACCCTAGCAACCGCTTAGCAGTAACTATATCTCTGCACCAGAAAATCAGAGAGACTTCTGGGTTGATTTATTTCAATCAGGATGGCAAGGACACTTGATTAGTATCACTATGGTAACTGCCTAGCAACCAGATGGGGTTACCCTAGCAACCGAGTAACAAATCACATATCTCTGCATCAGAAAAACGTAGAGACTTCCGGGTTGACTTATTTCAATCAGGATGGAAAGGAGACTTCATTAGTATCACTATGGTAACTGCCTAGCAACCAGATGGGCTTACCCTAGCAACCGAGTAACAAATCACATATCTCTGCATCACAAAAACATACAGACTTCCGGTTTGACTTATTTCAATCAGGATGGCAAGGACACTTGATTAGTATCACTATGGTAACTGCCTAGCAACCACATGGGGTTACCCTAGCAACCTACTAACAAATCACATATTTCTGCACCAGAACATTATACAGACTTCTGGGTTGATTTATTTATGACCACAATTTCTGTTCTTTTCAAGCAGGCTATTTGACGAGTTTTGCCACGGCAAGCACCACTCACATTTTCTTCAGGAAATGTACCTATCTAGTTATTATTATAATAACAATTATTCTTCCACACAAAAGTTCGGCGCGTAACTTGTCCCGCAGCTTTTGTCACACACCCCTGAGTGAGGCGTCAAATTATGCGGCCTATTGAGGAGAGGTGTGGAATGACTTTTATAAGCGATCGGGGGTACGGTATTTGCCCCAGGGGCAAAAAAGCGGCCGAAAAAATCCCATAGACTTAACATTGCGACAAACTTTGACGAGTCACAGCTCCGAGCGAGAATTTCGCATTTTGGTTTATATCATTCATACTGACAAGCAGCCTTTGGAGTTTCATGATTGGCAGCTGCCAAGCCACTCCATAGCAACTAAACAGAGTACCCTAGCAACCGTTTAGCAATAACTATATCTCTGCACCAGAAAATCAGAGAGACTTCTGGGTTGATTTATTTCAATCAGGATGGCAAGGAGACTTGATAAGTATCACTATAGTAACTGCCTAGCAACCACATGGGGTTACCCTAGCAACAGAGTAACAAATCAAATATCTCTGCATCAGAAAAACGTACAGACTTCCGGGTTGACTTATTTCAATCAGGATGGCAAGGACACTTCATTAGTATCACTATGGTAACTGCCTAGCAACCAGATGGGGTTACCCTAGCAACCGAGTAACAAATCACATATCTCTGCATCAGAAAAACGTAGAGACTTCCGGGTTGACTTATTTCAATCAGGATGGCAAGGAGACTTAATTACTATCACTATGGTAACTGCCTAGCAACCAGATGGGGTTACCCTAGCAACCGAGTAACAAATCACATATCTCTGCCTAGCGAAGTGCTAGAACATGCTAAAAACGTGCTAGCATCATGCTAACACATGCTAGCATCACCTAGCGAAGTGCTAAAAAATGCTAAAAACCTGCTAGCATCATGCTAACACATGCTAGCATCACCTAGCGAAGTACTAAAGCGTGCATAGCATCATGCTAACACATGCTAGCATCGCCTAGCGAAGTGTTAAAACATGCTTAAGCAGTCTTAGCATCATGCTAACACATTCTAGCATCGCCTAGCAAATTGCTAAAACATGCTAAAAACATGCTAGCATCATGCTAACACATGCTAGCATCGCCTAGCGAAGTGCTAAAAAATGCTAAAAACGTGCTAGCATCATGCTAACACATGCTACCATCGCCTAGCGAAATGCTAAAACATGCTAAAAACGTGCTAGCATCATGCTAACACATGCTAGCATCGCCTAGCGAAGTGCTAAAACTTGCTTAAACATGCTAGCCTCATGCTAACACATGCTAGCATCGCCTAGCGAAGTGTTAAAACATGCTAAAAACGTGTTAGCATCATGCTAACACATGCTAGCATCGCCTAGCGAAGTGCTAAAAAATGCTAAAAATGTGCTAGCATCATGTTAACACATGCTAGCATCGCCTAGCGAAGTGCTAAAAAATGTCAAAAACGTGCTAGCATCATGCTAACTCATGTTAGCATCGCCTAACGAAGTGCTAAAACATGCTAAAAACGTGTTAACATCATGCTAACACATGCTAGCATCGTCTAGCGAAGTGCTAAAACATGCTAAAAAGGTGCTAACATCATGCTAACACATGCTAGCATCGCCTAGTGAAGTGATAAACATGCTAAAAACGTGTTAGCATCATGCTAACACATGCTGGCATCGTCTAGCAAAGTGCTAAAATATGCTAAAACGTGCTAGCATCATGTTAACACATTCTAGCATCACCTAGCGAAGTGTTAAAACATGCTAAAAACATGTTAGCATCATGCTAACACATGCTAGCATCATCGAGCAAAGTTCTAAAACATGCTAAAAATGTGCTAGCATCTATCTGTCTATCTATCTATCTATCTGAGGGTCAATATCTATCTATCTATTTGAGGGTCAAAATCTATCTATCTATCTATCTATCTATCTGAGGGTATATATCTATCTATCTCTCTATCTGAGGATAAATATCTATCTATCTATATCTATCTCTCTATATATCTAAGGGTAAATATCTATCTATCTATCTGAGTGTCTGTCTATCTATCTATCTATCTATCTATATATCTATCTAGCAACTAAGTTAAACTTTTTTAACACTACACTGTAGAACTGGCTCATTAGAGTCATTCATTTGGGAATCAGACTACACTGCTCACACTGTAAGTTTCACATTGTAGATTCAAAAGAACCGGCTCATTAGAGTCATTAATTTGGGAATCAGACTACAGTGGTCACACTGTATGTTTCACACTGTAGATTCAAAAGAACCAGCTCATTAGAGGAATTTGTTTGGGAATCAGACTACACTGCTCACACTGTATGTTTCACACTGTAGATTCAAAAGAACCGGCTCACAAGAGTCATTAATTTGGGAATCAGACTACACTGGTCACACTTTAAGTTTCACATTGTAGATTCAAAAGAACTGGCTCATTAGAGTCATTAATGTTGTAATCAGACTACACTGGTCACACTGTATGTTTCACATTTTAGATTCAAAAGAACTGGCTCATTAGAGTCATTAATTTGGGAATCAGACTACACTGGTCACACTATATGTTTCACACTGTAGATTCAAAAGAACTGGCTCATTAGAGTCATTAATGTTGTAATCAGACTACACTGGTCACACTGTATGTTTCACACTGTAGATTCAAAAGAACTGGCTCATTAGAGTCATTCATTTGGGAATCAGACTACACTGGTCACACTGTATGTTTCACACTGTAGATTCAAAAGAACCAACTTTAAAATTTAAACTAATTTAAACTTTAGACTAATTTAAACTATAAACTACTTTAAACTTCAAACTACTTTAAACTATAAACTACTTTAAACTCATTTAAACTAATTTAAACTTCAAACTACTTTAAACTATAAACTACTTTAAACTTCTTCAAACTTTCTGATCCAAACTTTCACAAGCCAACTTAAAGTTTGTACTCAAACTTTTTAATCTAGTTCAGTATAAGATTTTGCATAGTTTCTTCTGGACTCCCTCTAGATTGTTTAGGCTTGGTTAAAAAGACACACCTACCTGCTGCGATGTCAGTTGGAGGATGGAGACATTGCCCATGCTCAGTGGTTCTGCCTTAAGATTCAAGAATTCAGGGTAAGAGTTTTTAGATAGCGTTTTTCTTTTGGTTTTAGACACTCAAATTTAATTCTGCCCCAGACTATGTATATTGGGTGATGGGCGGTTTTTAAAGTAGGTGACAAATATACAAATAGCTGTGTCCAAACTAGTGTAGTGATTGGCAGACAGATAAATGAGGATGGAAGCCTATTGGCACTCCCTCATTTCAAAGATTGTTCACCGAATTGGGCAGGGTATCTGCCATTGAAAAGATGTCATATAAGCAGCCTGGCAGATTGGATACTTATGGTAAGAAATGGGACAAATACATGTCCATTCTGGAAGGCTCTTGGTGAGGACCACGTGGAGAGTTTGTTTCATGTTTATTTGTGTATACTCAGGCTTGAACCACTGGAATGTTTGTTGGGGGTTGGTGACTGGGAGGGGAATAGGCAATTAATGGGGGATAACGGAGTATAATGGTTGACTCTGAACATGTATTCCTTGCTTTATTCTGTATTGTTTTGAGAATCAACCAATAAGAAATGTTCATCTGAAAGAAATATGGTCCTATGATTTCCACGATGCAGAAAATTCAGATGGAATTGCAGAATCCTATAATAAAACGGAATTAACAAATGCCGAATGTCACGGAATTTGATATATTCAGGTTAAAATGTATAATGTATGAATGCACTATTAATCAAATTAAATTCATGATATTCCTATTGTGATAATTAAACAACAAAAGGCTGAGATTTAGTTAAATAGATATAATCTGCATGTGCTGCACACTTCAAAGTTATTGTGTAAAGCTGGCTGCTCGTACACAGAATACACCACATTATTAGCATGACACGTGCTCTATTTGTGTATAAGATGACAGAGAGCAGAGCACTTATTAATTTTGAAGCATGTAGCACATGCAGACTATATATTTATTTATATAATTAAATCACAGCCTTTTGAGGATTAATGATTACATTAGGCCATATAGCGATCTGCTTATCCAGAGATGTTAAGCATACAAATATACAACTGAAAAGACTTCACTCGGTTTCAAGGCAAAATAAAAGTTCAATATAACGAGATATGTGAAATTGAATAATAATAATAATAAATCAATAGTAATTGCATTATATTAAAGCAATATCTCACAAGCAAGAGTGCTGTTGTACTGAATAAATGTTTTCATCAATGCATTAATACTGTGATGCTCTGTTGTGCAGTTGTGTCAAAATGTATAAAACTCCAATGTTTTTGGATTGTATCTGAGTATCTGAATAGAAGCACTTCATTTGATCATAAAACTTTTATCATAGAATAAAAATAATGTAATGTGTGATGAAAAGTCATTGTTATGTTGAAAAATTTAGTAAATTCATTTGAAAACTGAATTCTGAAAAAATTGATTGGAAAACGCGGAATATAGGAAAAATAAAACAGATATAATAGGGCCTTAGTTAAAAACATAGTTTATCCATTGTACAAACTCTCACACTGTGGAGTCAAGCCCTTGGGTTACATTGCAATTTCATCATCTGCTCTTCTATATTGATGGGTTCCTTCCCAAGAAGACTCCACATACTGCTGCTAATACAAAGATGTCTTTAGATTCCTTTGCTCTCACACTGATCAGATCTAGGCAGAAGCCTCTAAACAACACTTTTTCTCCATGGATCTGAAAGGAGTGCAGCCCCCACCTTTTATTCCTCCTCTCGCTCCACCCACTCTGTTATGTTCTTCAAGTAGTTCTTTTTAACTGCAGTACAGATAGAGCTATTTAAATGTTGGAGCTGAGAGCAAGTTTATGGCGAGCGGTTTTCTTGAATACGTGTTAAATGTGGATTTGGATGTACATTCAGACTAATATTTATAGGAGCCATGCTTTTATTTGCAATGCTGATTGCTTTCAAATGATAAAACCTGGCAATAAGACAGTTCTATTATTATTACATGCAGGTCTAGAGTAGGAAATCATGTTTGGCCAATATGCACAGAACACACTAACAGAAAGTACACCATTTAGTCAAATAAGTGCTTTCGTTTAGTCTGAGAGAGACTGTGCCAGTGTTTTCAATTATTTGCAAGTTCCAGACTCGCCTTTCAAATGTGGTAGAATAACAAGGATAAAACAAAATGTTAATAACATTCCCATACAGCAACAGGCAGAGGTTAACTATATTTGTAGGCAACTGGTCTGCAAAGCAGTGTTTTATGTTATCAGAGAATAACCTGAATAATTAGTAACCGTAACTAAAACAACAGACAGCTGGGGGTGGGTATATACTATATAAGGTGAACAGCATACATACCCTGCTCCAACATTCTTTTCTTCTTCTTTTGGCTGCTCCCATTATGGGTCACCACACCGGACCATCAGCATATTTGACATGGTACAGGTTTTATGCCGGATGCCCTTCCTGATGCAACCCCCTGTGACTGGGGGACTCTCAATCACACCTAAGGGGCAATTTAGAGTCTCCAGTTCACTAACCTGCATGTTTTTGGACTTGTGAAGGTAAACCAGAGCAGGGAGAACCCCACACATACGCAGAGAGAACATGCAAACTCCACACAAAAAGGCCCAGTTAAGCCAGGACTCTGACCCAGGATATTCATCCTGTGAGGCAACATTGCCAACCACTGAGCCACCATACCACCCTTTGCCAGGCTGAATTAGCAAGTGTTTATTAACAATAATACTGATCAATGGTCTCTAAAGACCCAACTAACATCAAGCCAGCCGTGAGACATGCATGGGTCAATAAACAGTGGCAAACAAGTTCCTGCTGCGGTTAGTTTAAATCTGTACTTACATATTCCTGTATCTGATCTCTTGAAAAATCACATCACGAAAGAAAAAGTGGCAAGTCAGCACATTTTGATGTCATTCTTTCTCCTACAAACCCATTCACAGTCTCTGAGCCCTGGGTTTGAGTTTTGATGAATAATTTAGTACTCGTTCCCCCTTTTCTTGTAAAGTCATCTGCCTGTGGAAACTAAAAATATTATGAAATTAAATATGAAAGTGTTTGATACTTTCATTTGCTGTATTTGCTAAGAAGCTTTTCATTTTATGTTCTAGTAGGTTCAAAAGAGAGATAAGAGAAATAGACACACAGTGAACAGTAATGGACAGCTGTGATATCACTAGAATGAGAATGGAGTACGTTCACGAACGAAAAAATAAAGAAAAACTGAGACTGCCATCTGCTGTCTAAATCTGGTCATTCATTAATTTAGCTATATTTCAATCTTTTTATTTCTATTATCGTGTCTCCCTTTTATATTTTGTCATGTAGTGTTTATCAAAGATAAGAGATGTATTTTCAAATTTGGTATTAGTGTTTATTATAATGGGGCATAGGTTTTGCAATTCAGCACTCAATACTCACTACTTACTACTCATGAGTACATTTAAATGAGCTTTACTCTTACTTGAGTAGTTTTTAGGACAGGTACTTTTACTCTACTCACATAAAATTTTTTGAGAAGTAACAGTACTTCTACTTGAGTATGATTTTTCAGTAATCTTTCCACACCTGAAGTTAGCCTACTCTAAAAGCGTAATGACTTACTAACTACTAATTACATCTTATACAGTGTAATTAGATTACTGTAATAATTACTATGTCTGAAAACTAATTGCATTACTTATTATACTAAGTACTTTCTAAAACCCTTATCAACCATGACCAGATGAAAAATACAAGGATAGACATGAAACTGTTCTTTTAATTCTTTCATATAAATCATATAAAATCAAATAAATTATTCATGAACTGGCCAAAGATTTTAAGGGCACAAGGATAGACACTATTATTTATATTGAAAAGTCGGTTCTCGCCTCCTCCTTTCCAGGTTTTGGCACCAGTGTAAAGGTATCAATGGAAAGGAGGAGGCGAGAAACGGCTTTTCAATATAAATAATAGTGTCTATCCTTGTGCCCCTTAAAATCTTTGGCCAGTTCATGAATAATTTATTTGATTTTATATGATTTATATGAAAGAATTAAAAGAACAGTTTCATGTCTATCATGTCTATCCTAGTGTAGGCTGGTAGGGAACTCCTCCACCCCTGGCAGCGGCCCTGACCGCTCCAGGCGGTCGATTAGGAGCCCCTTCTCCCCTCACGGTTGGCGGCCATCGTCCTCTTTCAGGCGGCTGGGCTCCTCGTCCCCCGGCAGATGGCCGCGGCTGCTCCGTTGAGGTGGACGGTAGTGGCGAGAACTCTACTACAGCGTATCCCTCCTCCTTCCCACTGGCTTCGGCACCAGTGTAAAGGGATCAATGGAAAGGAGGAGGCGAGAACCGGCTTGACGATATAAATAATGGTTTAATGATCAACTTAAAAGACAACATAAAAACACACATGACGGACATGTCCATAAACGATCTCTCTCTCCTGCACGATCCTCTGCAGTAGACCTTTATCCCTCGGAGGCTTAATTAGCCTAATACGGGACAGGGTGTGTAGGATCACGACCCGGCCCGCCCTCCGTCCTGCCACACTCATCTAAAACATAACCATCCCACTTTGATCAAGTATCTGTCCAAGAACATTTTAGAAAAGAACTCTAGACAACATGAGTTGTGGAATATCAGATGCGATCTAGGAGCTTTAAACAGCTTTATACCATTCATGCCATTGAAGTGATGGAAAGTCTATCCCTCACAGCCTCGTTGTCATTCCCATTCCCAAAGATGCTGCTAGCATGAATAAGGTCTTTATCGCTTACAGCACCTTTAAGACTTGACAGTACATGCCCACTGTTCTGATTGGGTCTCTGCTCTTGACTGATATTTGAATGAGTTGAATACTTTACCATCACCCCAAGCTGTGTGAATATGTACATTGTTTAACATACAAGTGTTGAACTGAGGTTGGCTAACCTGCTAAATCTAGCAGCAACACATCATGTGCATTTGAAACGTCACTTCCGTCAGCTGTTAACCCTTGTGCATCAATTAAAAAAGTTACACATAGGTTCATTATGGACAAAAATGGCCATGTCCAAAAACTGTCATAAAAATATTATAGATTTATATTTTTTTCACTTTCACTGACATAATTTTTTAACCAGCATCAGCTCTAATCATAATGACCAAACATTCATTCATTTTTAGAATTTTAACCCTTTAAACGCTGGTTTGTTTACATAATGACACTGTTGTTTTTTAGGAAAAAATGAAAAATAGTAATTATTTTAAATTTAATAGATGCTAAGCAGAATTTTTTTCTTTGATTATTAGAGCCTCGGATATGTCAATGATTAACAACAACATTCATTTTGATGCTTTCATATTTTTTATGCAGTATCAGATTTTAAAAAAGCTACCACTTAGGTCCATAATGGACAAAAATGGCCATGTCAAAAAGTGTCATAAAAATATTATAGAATAATATTTTTTCTACTTTCACTGACTTATATTTTAACCAGCATCAGTTCTAATCATAATTACCAAACATTCATTTATTTTCAGAATTTTAACACTTTAAACGTCGGTTTGTTTACATAATGCCACTGTTGTTTTTTATAAAAAATATAATAATTATAATTATTTTCAATTTAATAAATGCTAAACAGAATTTTTTTAATTTTTATTATTAGAGCCTCAGACACATACAAACCACACTCTGAAATCCATACCAACACACTCACACAATTATATATTCATAATGTATCTAATTGGCTCTATAATATGCATAAGCCAAAAACAGCAGAAAACAACAACAAAAGCGTATGATATGCCAAACCTGAAAAAATGGCACGATCTGGTAAAAAATATTTAAAATGTAAATTTTGAAGCCTTGCCAACATAATGAAAGCATGTTAAACAAGATTGCATAATTTTATAGTTAAATGGCACTGGGATTAAAAATCGCAGTTTTAATGGGTTTCAATGTGCCATTTTTGTCCAAAACGACGCTAAGAGGGAGTATTTTGTGTAACTAGTGCAAAAAATATTTTTTAAAGAAAATAGGGTGAAATATTAAAATTCCAATAAAAATTCACACCTGTGGAAAATTTTATGCAGTTAGCATTAACACAGACAAAGTTATCAAAAAAAAACAAAACTGAAAAAGCCAAAAATGTCCACAAGGATGCACAAGGGTTAAACGGCGAACGCTTCCGTGTAGTAAAAAAAAAAACGATATGTGTTCCATTTGGGAGGATACTACACTATGAAAATTCACACACTACACGGCTGAGTGCATATTACATTTTGTAAGTGTATAGTGTATTGTTTGGTACACAGCTGATGTGTTGTTGTGAAGGTGGTCAGATGCAAATGTCCAACACAGTGTGACTTCACAATGTGGAGGAAGTAGAGAGCGAATCATTTTGGCAGCTTGGTTTCAGCAAATGCTCTTTTGGCAGTGAGGAGAAAGTTTTGTGTTCTGAAACTTGCAGTATATTTTTACAATCCAATTACCTCTTATATGTCAAAACATCAAGGAATATTTGATTCCCCATGACTTATGACCCCTTTAAAACATGTGATCAGCCTATATGAATGACAGAAAATATACAACAAATAATAATTTTGTTGATACATTTTTTAAATTAATACATTCCCTGTTGAGAAACAAAACACCTTAAACCAGCCTAAGAAATTTTTCTGGTCAGTGTGCCCAAACCTCTATAAAACCAACACACCAAACCATCCAGGCTGGATTCAGCAGGGTTATGTACACAGACAAGCAACACATTCTCAATGCAAAAACTGGCCTTGAAGACAGTAAGTAATAAGACTTTTATATTTTAGCTCATCCTTTTACTACATACCAGACTTAAGGACTGGCAACCCGACCAATTCCATTAGCAGAACGGCGTTACACAGGAAGACGCTCTGGGCATTCATGCGGTGTGATTGATCAAATCATTTTCAGTGCACTGGGTGACAGACTCCTGCCGCAGCCAATCGCATTGAAGCAGCAGTTCTCTTCCTGTAGGTGGGCGTTTGCTACCTGTGTGAATGAACCGAATCGACACTGGAACTTAGGGAGCTCATATTGTGGACTTTTTTCCGCTGGCGTTATCACAGTGGCCCTGGACTGTACGACGAAATGGCTGATGCGGTGACCACATAGAGATATTTACCGTTGCGTGTTTGTGTTTTTTTTTTTGTATTTTCCTTTCCGTTATAAACAGGAAACACTCTGTGCTGTCGTTAGCCTGTGCTAGCTCGCGTTCAGTGTCGTTCTCCTGCGCTTTTCCTGCTTTCATTTCTGATCAGGAATTTACGTAGAGCCCGACGAGATAAACTATTATATGTTAAGGGTTAAAGAGTGCACTTTCATCGGACATTTTCGTTATAAAACACTCACGCCAAAGTCTGAGATGTTTTACTGCTGTTTGTAGCATGTTAGCTGTGTGGCTAGTGATATTGGGCTCGAGAGCAAAGATATTCGTTAAACAGTAACTCGAGAAACTGTGCAAAAAGATTGCATTTAACATGTACGTCATTTCTGTTTGTTTTGATGCTTGGTAGGTTTATACATGCTGATATTTAATAGTTCAGCTTTGCGTTTGTCATGTTAGCGAGGTGGCTGTGTAACTACACGGTTTGTTTAAAGTTCTTATAATATTGGCAGCTCAGTAACATTTCTTTGTAAGTGTTATTGTGTGGTTTGCTGTTTATTTGTTTATCTTTACTGTCTTTATTCGGGCAGAATATAATGTCACAACTGTTTTAAGCAAGCTATCGCACCCATGCTAAAATTACCTGAAGTTAATGGGAAAACTAGACTGCTTTAAAGCTAAATTCACTGAGACTTTTGCTCTCTCTCTGTTATGTAATATGACTATTGCTTACTGAGGATGGTCAATGATTTTCTTTCTTTAACTGTAGAGATTAGCTACTACCATTCATATTGAGATGAGATTATATGATATTGTTGAGATGGCTATAGCCCTAGTGTATAGGGAAATAATCAGTCATTAGTTTAAAAATAAGGTAGGTTCATATTTGCATATCGGTTATAGATTAATTGGGAAAGGTTTACAAATTTGTTAAGAAAAACTAGCAAAAAGTGATTTTATGAAATTATATTCTCAGGACTCTGAAGCTGCATGTTGTTATTATTAAGAATGACAGAAGCATATTAATCCAGTGGTGGCAAGATCTTCGGCAGTTGTTCAATGATAGTATGCATATCTGTAGATATCTTTAAAGTTAGTTTAGATAAGGCCCTTAAGTGAAACCAGTTTGCTACAAAATAATTTATATTTTCTAAACAAATAAATAAACTTAATAGGTTACCTGTTCTAAATCTTGATCAGTTCATTAATACAAATGCCTCATGCTCCAGAATCATTGGCACACCACAGATTGAAAGGTTGACCATGTTCAAAATACTTCAATCTGAAGTATGTCATCAGAACAGTTTGTTTATTTATGGAATTGTGTTTATTTAAAGTGCTGGAAAATTTTAAAGAAACCAAACCAAGCAGTTTTGGTGATCCCTCTGGTATGAATGTTTTCATGTAGCCCTTGGGTCGGTGTTGTGCCAAAAATTCTTGATGAACTGCACTGTAAACAGGGGTCTTCTCGAGGAACATGTGAATTATCAGTTGATACTGAAAGAACACAGATCAGATCATTTTCTGGATTGTCCCACTCGCTGCTAGTTTTTGGGCAGCCTTTTCATTTACAAGTCAAACAAAGTCCACCCTGGGTTTTCCAATGGAAGTACCAATCTAGAGACTTTGGACAGGGAACTGTAAGAACTCAAAGCACCACACGTCTAGGTTATCTCATTGAGAAATGATAAAATGGGCTCTCAAGCTCTTCAGATATTACGGCAGGGAGTGTGGGCCTCTCTGACTGGAGGATGGTATGTGGACCCTCATCAGAGTACCTTCTCCAACTGCTTCCACCTCTACCTCTGGATATTCCTCTTGGCCTTCCCCTTTCTTCTGTACATGGTGAGTTCTTGCAATTCTTCCTCAAAGTTCCCCAAATAAAGAATGCTGTTATAGACATCAGGCCACATGGGCATTTATGTATACAATGTTACTCGAAAATGTTTTTATTTCTGATGCAGTCCAAGGGTTTGTGGAATTTAGGAGCTTGACGTCACTAGCAAGACTGTGCCATTTTGAGTCACAGTCTTTACCTGTCAAACTTTTCCCTGTTGAAAGAGATTTAAGACTCTGAAACTTCGTAGTGTCTAGAAAAGTTACGGCATCTGCACATGTGGATATTTGTATTTTTTTTTAAGCTACTTCATTGGTATTTTAAATTGGATCCAAGTTAGCATTAACATTGTCAGTGTAATAATATATCTTTTTTTAATATGAAGTTAAAAGATAAGATGTCCAAATTAAATAATTTAACGCATCATTTGGCAAAATTATAGGTTGACTGAACTGTTCTAAATCTGTTAATTATAATAAAAATCAACCCCTGGGACATGAAATAGCCCAGAGATGAAGAAACACCCTTACAAGCCTGGTCAATGTTAATGACCATGCATACAAAAAGGAATAATTCAAAAGAAATCAAAGATTTGGAAAATATTGTTGTATTATCACCAGCTGGTTACCACATTGCGCAAACAATGAATGCAAAGCATGTGGATAAACGTGAAATGTTATCACACCATTATGTTAGTGATGGTTGCAATTTCACTTTTTATTTTATTTTACTAGATTATCTGAGCACCTTAAAGAGCCCATATTATGGTAATTTACAGGTTTATGATTTTATTTTGGTGGTCCACTTTAGTCGAGTTCGAGTCTTTAACAAGTCCAAAGGGGCAGAGTCAGACTCAAGACCGAGTCCATAACAGTCTGAATCAAGTCCAAGTGAATCTGTTCATGAATCTGAATTAAAACTGCAACTTGAAACTCACTTAGCCGTTAAATCAGTATTTTAAACTTCAGAAATAAGGAAAATAACATGTCAATATAAATGAAACAAAACATAGTTCTATTGCGTTTAATATCAATTTCTCATTAGTATCCTGCTGAGCAAACCTTAAAGCGTTTTCAGAACAAACACATATGCTGTAAGTGTATAAAAACAACGCTCAATGATAGTGGTGCACCGATCAGGATATTTGAAACTGATAATGATCTCCTATTTCATTTATTTATTTTTAACACAGATATTGGCCAATACTGATACCGTTCTGCCCTTTGCCACACTTTTGCAAGTTATATGTTTATGCTCCACACTGAAAATTACAGTAACACTTTACAAAAAGGTTCCATTTGTTAACATTTTTAACAAAAATGTTAGTTAATTAGTTAACATGAACTAATGAACCTAATGTTGGTTACAGTGTATACTAACTAATGTTAACAAATACAACTTTTGATTTTATAAATGTATTAATGTACTATAAGATTACGTATATAAGATACAAATAAGATTTGTATATGCACGTTTATTTGTTGTTTAGTTCATTTTTATCACAGTGCAGTGAGTCAGAATTATTGATGGTTTGATTTCCTGCATGCTGCAAAAAGATCGGCCCTAAATTTAGGCACAATCACCGATCAAGTATATTATACGAATATCGGATGATTCTGATCAGCGGCCGATCAATCGGTGCACCCCTACTCAATGAACAATTCTCTCT
Organism: Xyrauchen texanus; assembly: GCF_025860055.1. NCBI lineage: Eukaryota > Metazoa > Chordata > Actinopteri > Cypriniformes > Catostomidae > Xyrauchen > Xyrauchen texanus. Next base: position 22,703,017 of record NC_068309.1, on the reverse strand, counting down.
CTCTCTCACTCTCTCTTGTCTTTTTCTTCTTTTTTTTTTAAAGCTATGTCCTCCTACACACATCTTATGTTCTGTCGACATTTCAGTAATTAGTTGCTTTTCCCCGCCACTAAACATAGACTAAAACTGAGTCATTGCAACCATGGTTATTATAGTTTTGAATTGTATCTTTTTTATTTTAAATTTGTCCTTTGAAGCTGAGTTTAGATTTATCTTAAAATGATCTGTAACTTAAAATAGTCTATACTGATTTGTTTTGTCTTTTTTTGCTGGGGTTTGGGAAAATACATAAACATTATTCAAAATAGTAGTAATAAGCACTTGCTAAAGTTACATATCATGATTTGACAGCAAATGGCATGCTGGTAAAGCTGTTTACTTGCAGAACAAAAGTGGTGGAATTGGCAAATCTACCTTTGTCGGTTGGTTTTTGCTTAAAATGTATGATCTTACCCTATTAAAGAAACACTTTTTAAAGGAATTTAAATGACCTTACACGCAATGGTATATTCCTATAGGAAAAGGTTAAGCTCAATTGACATATAAAAAAACATGAAGCTAATAAGTTACCCTGTGGTTTAAAAAACAAAACATCAAACCAATTAAATACAACTTATTACATGAAGTTTAGTGTCATACACAAACTGTGCTATTGAATAATACATTTTAAAATCTATAAATAAATCATGAATAAAACTTTCGCTGTCCATAATATCCTAATATATTATTGTGCGTGGCTGAGTGTTGTGAAAAGTGGAAATATGCTGGAAAATAATGTATTTTAAACAGTTTGTCAATTTGTTGAAAATGCATTCAATATTAATAATAAGTGTCGTTTTAATTTATCGGATTAGAGCTGCTGCCTACTTTTGGAGTAACGATTTACCGATTAGTTTATTTAAAAAGTTAATTCATTAAGCTGTTATGGACCTCTCAGAAGGGGCTTTAAGTTCAAGCTGACAACACACATTGACCACACGAGACTACAGAGATAATAGCCTTCATGTGTGTATACATTATGCCTAAAAGACTTAATAGCAGGCCTGTCTCCACTCCAATCATGAGCTTGTCCCACCTTGACTACCACATCCACCCCTCCAACTGTTTGGTTGACCCAGAGAGTCCTATTTCCCACCTTACATATTAGAGCTGAAGCCATCCTGCTTAATAAACTAATATTAATAAAAAAAAAAATATTTTTATTTCATGACATGTGAGTGACTTGGTTCAAGTCCTTAACCATGACACCGTCTGCTCCTGAAACCACATATGCTTATAATAAAGGGGAAAACATTAGCCATGTGCGATTCTACTGGTTTTTGGTCCCGTGCGAAACTGCCTTTTAGTTACTAGTTTGTTGGCTACACACCTTTCTTTGTTTTCTTTCCACATGTTAGTAGACATTGGCAATCATGAATAAGTCATGCCAGCCACCTCAGTAATAAATGTTATCAATTATTCTCACTAGTACCATTTATGCATATTGGTTGACTGATGAGTGTGTGTTTGTTTGCTCAACACTTTTCCTCTCAGGCCCTTCCTCCCAGTTTAGTCGTTGCTGGTGTGTACTGCGCAGTGATAGCAGCCTTCTTCACTGCCATAAAAGCAGTCAACTTTCGGCTACACACCATGTTTGACTTGGGTGAGATTGTGGAGAAGCGGCAGGCCTCATTCACCACAGACCCCAAGAGAATGGAAGAAGGGGAGGAAGGCTCAGGGGCTCACGATGGAAGCCAACACAGGTACAGAAAACCTTTGTGTCTTTAGTACTGCATACACTTTTTGTTGCCTTTTAGTTCAGTTTCCTTAAGACCAAGTGAAGTAAAAATTGGAGACTTACGCTTTAAGCCCACGTCTGCTGGGTCTGAGGCCATCTATATGCCAGGACAGTGGTTCTCAAACGATGTGCCACTGGTGTGTCATGGCAGATGGGCCGGTGTGCCATGGAATTTGCAGAGCTCCCGCATGAAAATTACTGCGTGCAATTTCTGACAATTATTTGGCTGCACCTGTGCAAGTGAGATTCTTGCTTGTTGGCCTATCTGTCAAAATGACGAACAGCATTTTGAATAATTTATTATTGATGGATGAAGTCTTATGTTTGCGCTCAAATGCAAGTCAAATAAAAATGCATGAATCCATAAAATGCACAATACCAGTAAACAGCATGTCAGCGTCCTTGTCTAACTCAATGTGATAAGCAAAATAAAATACAAAAATAACAATGAAATGTCACCAACAATAAGAGCCTCTTTGCACAACTGCGAGAGGGTGAAAGCACACCGAACTTGCAGTATTCTGCTTCTAAAGGAGGTGCACATTGTAATATTATAACTGCACTGCTAGACTGCAAAAACCTATTAAAACTACATATCCTGTTGAAATGTTCACACTTTATGATGAGACTAATCATAAAGAGTGGCATCACACTTATGCAAATTTCAGGTCATTCCAAAAAATATACAAACATTGTTTTATAATCATCATATTATTTTTATCCGTCATTATTCTTTTACTTTTTTCCTGAATAATTTTTTTTTGCGTAGAGCCCTGATTTGTCCTTACAACGTAAATAACCTTTTTCAAATATTCCATGAAATTTGTGTACCGGTAGTAAATCTTTTTTGTCTTTTCATATTTTTTCACAATTATAATTTACCATGATTTCAAGTCCAATTTTGATTTGAGTTTCAGAGGCAACATAAGGTTTAATAAAGTTTATTTCACATTTATGAGGATGTTTGCATCATTGTATTTTGAGGGAAAAAAATTGTGTGCCTTCAAAATTCTATATTTACAGAGATGTGCCTTGTTACAAAAACGCTTGAGAACCTCTGTCCTAGGATACTCCTAAAAAGTTGACATCTAACTTTTAGCAGAGATATATAGATCATATAAAGTCTTTCTCTTCTAGGAAAACATACTATAAATGTTGAAATCACTCATTTTGTCCAATAAAAAGCTGCCTAGAATGAGAATTTACCCCTCCTAATATCTCCTACTTCTGGTTTATATGAACAAGTAACAAATCTTGTTCATAGCTGCCACATAAACTAAAAGCTATTGGCTCTTTAGAAAAGGGGGAAAAGCTCTTAAATTTTCCCACCCCAATTTATAAGTCAGCATAAGTTATTTAATAGAAAACTGCAAGCATCAGTCTACTCTCAGAGTCAGATAGTCTTTGGGGATTTGCGGTTGGTGAACAGCTGTTAATGGTGTCAAGCAGTCAGTTTTTAGCTCTTGTCTGCATGCCTGTGTCCACAGGGACAGTGGTGTTGGTGTGGAAATGACCGTGTTCCGAAAGGTGAACTCCACCCCTCCTGTACGCTGCAGTTCCCAGCATTCTCTGTTTGGTTTTAACCAGGTTTCGGTGAGGATATTGTTAAAGCTAAACATCATTGTGCTTAATCGTTATTTGTTACTCTCCTTCACTCATAGGAATTTCCTCTCATTTGTTTTCTTTTCCTTTGCCAAGGAATTTTTACCACAGCTTGAAGACCCTGGAGGCTCAAAGGGTAAATTGTTTGTTCTTTTTTGGTACACTGTATTCGTAATCCCAATCCCAATTTGTTTTTCTTGATATGAGCTGGTTAAGCTTTTTGTTTTACTTGTCAGTACTTTTCTGATGCCTCTTTAATAATGTCTAACATTCCAGACCTCATAGTAGTAATAATGTGATAGTGACCTCTGCACATAGAGACATCCTTCAATACAACTCTCAGGACTACTCTAGTAAGAACTAGGGATGCACCGAAATTTCGGCCGAAAATTGCAATTTTGAGCCGATATATATGCCTCCCCGCCCCTCAGTGCTCAGGTTTCACTCTCGATTGATCTAATCATAATCACGGCGCTGCCAAGCAAAGGCTGATGTCAACGGTGTGGAAATACTATATAATAATAATAAGCAGTACCGCCGCAACCTATACGCATACTACGCAGTCAGCGTAGGGCACCAACTCCCTAGGAGGGCACCATCTTTACCTAGGAGGGCACCAGAAAGTCCACCGTGTGCCATTCCTCGCACATTATACGTTATTCAAGGACCCGAAAGCAGTTGCGGAACACATTCGATCACTTCACGCTCGTATCACGCCAACGCGACAATCCTCTTGGCTACTGGGGCATGAACGAAAATCGCTTTCTATTGCTTGCCGCAGATTGCAAGCAGGTATTTATCTGCCCATGCACCAGCACAGAGAGAGAGACTATTCAGTGCAGTGATGTTCTTGAGTTGCCAGAAATCTGAGCGTCTTTTTGTTCTTGAAGAGAAACCTGACACTTAAATATTTTATACTTAAATAGAAAGCAGTCCAATTTTTTTTATTTGCAAGATGCTAGCCTAGAGCTGCTATGTTCATTACTTGACTGCTGTTTTGCATATCATTACAGTTTTCTAGAATGTTACATTTATTGGATAATTGGTAAAAAAAACTAAAATCTGATTAATTTTATTGTTAAAGAACTGAATATAGAATAATATATTTAATATTGTTATAATATATTTTCTGTCCAATGTTTGTGTGACTTTCAATAAAAGTGTGATCATTTTATTGATTTGTAGTTTTTCAATTCAGATTAATTACTTTAAAAGTATAATATTTATACAATTATATAAATATATATATATTTTAAAATGGGTATTAAAAAAAAAAAATGTAATTTTCGGTTTTCGGCCAATACATCCTGAATTTTCGGTTTCTGCCCAGAATTTTCATTTCGGTGCATCACTAGTTAGAACCTTTCCTTCACTGCTGCTCTACAATAGTACCACTAAACAATATTCCTCATTCCCATTTGACAATAATATTGATCATAGTGTAAACACTGAAGGTTGATGTTAGTTAAATTTTCTGAGTTTGAACAAGGAAAATGCAAGATCGAATTGATGGCTTAATAAAAATAATGAATTAGATTTAAGAGTGGTACTACTACTGTCTTATGCCGCGTGTACAAAGAAACATCCCCACTGTGCTCTGTTTTAACTGAGTCACTTTTGTCTTTGCAGGTGTGACGCAATCCTGCATAGCTAGGGATTACAGAGGTCTAATTGGAGTGGGTGATGTAATGTCAGCAGGTTTTGGTAGCCTGCACCCAACAAACTGTCCCTCCATCCCCCCATCCCCCTCCAGCCAAGAAGATGGAGATGAGAAAGAGCAGGTGGAGAACAGAGGTATGGAGCATCAGAGATCTGAGGGGGAGGGGCTCAGGGGCTACTCCCCCCTCCGACCATCGGCTGAGTCGGAGAGCCTCGGAGATGCTCCGCTAAGCCCTCTTATTAAGAGTAGCTTGAGCGAGGAGCTGAGCGAGAACTTGCTGGGTTTGGGCCTAGACCCTGTCACTTTTGCCCCCGGTGCCGGACACCCAGGCAGCCGCACGGGGGTGGCCCTGGCTGCAGGCTCCACTGACAGCTGCTTTAGTGGAGGAGGAGCTGCCACAGACAGAGAGACTCTCAGTACAGTCAGTAGCTACCGCAGCGAGAAAACTGACTCGACCCAGCTTGAGAGCCCCTCAGTGGGTAAGACACATCAGCCTTTGTCTAATGCTCCCTCCACAGCTTTGCCTCAATGTAAAGGGCACTTTCAGCAGCCAGGAGATGTTCTGCAGGGGAGCAGTGACACGGATGACCTATCAGACAGCGTGCTGCTGCGCTCACCCACCAAAGAGCTCTCCTCTGCCCAGGGCCTGGACAGAACTCTGGTGGAGGGAGAGGACCTCCCCCCTTTGCATACAGACATTGCACAGCCCTCCTTGCAGGACTCGTCACCATCTAGCAGTGGGCCATCTGATCCATGTGATCTTGATGGAAGTATCCCGGTACCCCCTCTCCCTCCACCACGACAGGCTAGCTCTGTACCCTCGGGCTTGGCACTTGGCTTGGTATGCTCAGAGCCTGCTCTGCCTGTTTCTGCCCCATCATACCTCCTAGCAGAACCACCATCACTCCAAGCCCAGCAGCAGGTAGTGCGACCTAAAGATCTGAAGCTGTTACGTTCTGGAGGCAGTGTGGGTCATCGCCCCGGCCGCAGGAAAGCTCCGCGCAAACGAGGCACAGCTGGCAGTAGCAGTTTTGACTGTGGCTCCTACCGCCGGCACCACATCCGTGGCCAACACAGAGACTACATCCCTGTACGCAGTCGGCTGGGTGCCAAAGCCTACAGTGAGAGCTTGTTTGAGGACTCTACTGATGAAGATGATGGCAGTGACATGAGTGCCGGCTCTAGTCTGGGCTCCCAACGTCGCTTTAGCTCAGACGATGAAGACGATGATGAAGATGATGATTCAAGCTCCTCTACCTCCTGTTATTCCCCCGATCTGGCTAATGCTTCAGAAACTGGCCCAGTCCCTCAGCTACCTAGCCCTGGAGAGGATCCTGATACTGTAGGCTCCACCCATACTCGTAGTGCTCAGCGCTCAGCCAGCACGGCCAGTGCCAAGACTCATGCCAGAGTGCTCAGCATGGATGGAGCTGGAGGGAATTCCAACAACACCGGTACCCTTGCCTCTACTTTGCTGCCTTTGCCCCCTTCCTCCACTCCTGCCCCACGTCCTCTTACCATCTCTAAGTCAGACCTGGAGGCTCGGACAATGCATTCAGTGGGCTTCTCCAGGGCCCACCATAGACTAGACTCCCTTGGAGGCTCCTGGGCTGGGAACCAGACAGGCTGGAGAGCAGGAGAGCTGCTGGAAGAGGGGGCAGTTGGAGGAGGTGAGGAGCATATAGATTTGTTCTAGCTAATTTACTGCGTTCAGTAAAACCATAGCTTTATTATAATTTCTTGGATTAAAACAATTATTAGAGACTTTCATAGCTTCTGGCATTGGGATAAATTCAGATTAGCTACATGTTGCTCTAAGCAAACTTGTTTTTTAAAACTTGTTCTCTCATTGATTAAAAGGGAGTGTTCAGCAGTTCATTTAATGCCAGAAGGGATCGGAGAACATTTCTGGCATGTCCGCACATGTGAATGAGCATTTATGTTTAAGTGATCTAGTCTGACTAATCAGTTATTTTAATAGAAGGTGCTGAATATCTATAATTTTTTTTTAGAAAACTGGTAATGAACATAGATCATATCAGTCCTTGTTCTTTGTTTTACTATTTATGTATTTTGTTTTAGTTATTTATGTGGACCCTTGCTGCCTTTCGTACCCATGTGGTATTAATTCACCCTAATGATTTGGCTGAAAAGGTAGTTTAGAATAGGCCACTATAATCTGAATATTAAATGTTGAGATCTTTCATTATTCAATTATGCGTTTTTGTTGCTTCTGTCTCTCTCTTACTGCTGCATGCAGCGGGGGTTAAAAATTAATGTTAGTCCATCAGCTCTGTCAAACTTGTCATCCTTTTATGCATCACCATTAAATTGTATTTGGGTAGCTTATGCAGCTATAATTTTCTGTAATTTTGTTTCTTGATTAACTTCATAATTATTTGAGCAGTAGTGCATGTTTTTTGCCATTTCTAATCTGTTACTTTTCCCATCCAGCTCTGGCCCCAGAGGAGGGTAGTAAACGGGACTCTGTGAGCAGTGTAAAGAGAGCACAGGCCATTCGCAGGCGACATAATGCAGGCAGTAACCCCACCCCACCCCCTTCTGCCATGGGCTCTCCGCCTAGTCTTCAGGACCTCCAGAGAGTCCGCACTTCCTCTCACTCTCGTACACGAACGCTCCCCTCTGCTCTGCACTTTGCCGCCTCCTCCCTGCTGCTTCTCCCACCCCGCAGTGGTGTTCATGAAGCATCCACCTTTGATGACACTTCAGAGGGAGCTGTGCACTACTTTTACGATGAGAGTGGTAAATTATAATTTGTGCATTAAATCATCTGCAGAAAAGAACAAACATCACTTCCACTTGCTTCTTTAGACTTTAGAACTTAATTTGCCATGAATAAGGTGTTTGGTGTTTCTACGGCTTTGTACAGTATATTTTCGTGTTTCAATTAAAATCTGTTTAGTTATTTGAAGTCTAAATGGCAAAAAAATCATGAAATTCTATCTTTACAAACCTGATCCAAAGCACATTTTTTATGTTGTGTGAAATCAAATTATTGTCTCATTTAGAATGGTCAGATCGGATTATGAAGTGGCAAGAAAAGGTTTGTTATCCCTATGGAATTAGCTGGTTTTCTGCATTATTTGGTCATAAAATGTGACCTCATCTTCACAAGTATAGTCAAACAATATGCTTAAGCTGACAATACACAAACAATTAAAATATTTCATGTCTTTGTTTAATGGGATGTGTTAAATATTCAAAGTGCTGTGGAAAAAGTGAACCCTTGGAATTAATAACTGGTCTATCCTCATTTGGGAGTAATAACCACCCCCAGAATATCACCAATCCTCCACCAAATTTTACAGTGGATGTGAGAGACTGACTTGAAGGCCCCTCTCCATGTCTGTCTAACCATTAGTCAACCAGTTGAAGGATCGGTGATGATCTGGGGGTGCTTAAGCAAGGTTGGAATTGGGCAGATTTATCTTTGTGAAGGACAGGTTATTTGGAAGCAATATTGCTTCCTTCTGCTCTGACAATGTTCCCCAACTCTGAGGATTGGTTTTTCCAGTAGGACAATGTTCCATGCCACACAGCCAGGTCAAGGTGCGGATGGAGGACCAGTCTCCAGACCTGAACCCCATTGAAAACCTCTGGAATATTATCAAGAGGAAGATGGATGGCCACAAGCCATCAAACAAAGCCACATAAATTCACCCAACAGCAATGTGAAAGACTGGTAGAGAGCATGCCAAGACGTGTGAAAGCTGTGATTTGAAAATCAGCGTTATTCCACCAAATATTAATTTCTGAACTAAGTTAAAACATTTGTATTGTGTTGTTTAAAAATGAATATGAATTTCTTAGCATTTTTCGAGGTCTGAAAACACTGCATATTTTTTGGTATTTTAAACAGTTGTCATTTTCTGCAAATAAATGCTTTAAATGACAATATATTTATTTGGAAGAAATGTTGTCCGTATTTTATAGAATAAAACAAAAATTTTCATTTTACTCAAACACATACCTATAAATAGTAAATCCAGAGAAATTGATAATTTTGCAATGGTCTCCTAATTTTTTTCAGAGCTGTGCAATGTATGTACAAAAACAATACAATAATTTGTGTGTTTTAAGTTCAAACAGATTTTGTTTGTTCGTTATTGTAACTTGCATGAAGATCAAGCCAGATTTTAAGACAAATTTATACATAAATGCAGGTAATTCCAAAAGGTTCACATACTTTTTCTTGCCACTATAATTTAGTTATTTTCGTGAATTCGTGACATATGTTATGTCATAAAAAGTGTTTGAATGCACTTTCACTCACTCTTTCCTCATATAGCACATATAGGACATTCACTTTCACTATGTACTATATAGTGAACGAGTCAGCAGTTTGGAGTATATGCATTAATTATTATGCATCTGAGTTCTATGGCACAATGTGCATGAACAGAGGGAACAAACTATATATCATCACTTGCTAAATGGACGTCTGAGCAGTCCACCCTAAAGATTGGATTTGAAAATCATAACGGATTTGTGGGCATTGTGAACGAAGTTCTCAACTGGGGTTCAGTTTGTGGTGTTTTAGTAATTTAAAGTGTCGTTTAATTTCAGGCGTAAAGAGGTCTTACACTTTTGGACCTGCTGGAGGAGGATATGAGGACCCTGTGCAGTAAGTTTCAATGCGCGCATCATTTGCATAATGTTGTCTGCCAGTCTGGCTCTGTGTTTTACACCTCTGACCTTTTGATTGGCTCAGGGAGCGTGAACGGCAGTCACAATCCTCCAGCTTTACCTCCACTGACGTTCAGGAGGTGGCACCAGTTCTGTCCATGATGCAACCCAGACCGGTGGTCCTCCAGGGTATGCAGGTCCGCAGGTTACCCCTAGATATGCCAGAGGTATAACTCAACTCTTTACAGCCATCAGAGTACATGCTATAATTCAATCCTGGTGCTTCTGACAACATTTTCTTTCTTCTCTTTGAAGTTTGACCTAGATCACGAGTCCCCTCATGAATCCCAGGAGAACACGCTGATGATTGAAGAGAAGGCCAAGCCCAAACAGTATTACAGATTCTGGGTGTTGCCAGGAAAGTGGCTTCGAGTTCGTTACGACAGACTGGCATTGTTGGCCTTACTAGACAGGTAGGATTGATTTTAGTTGCTGTACATCCACAGAAGACCATGTAGTGGCTCATGAGCCTGATGTATCTTAATGTGCTTGATACAGTATGTATTGTAACCTGTGTGACTGCCATAGGAATCGTCGTGTGGGGGAGAACGTGTTTGCAGTGGTGCTGGCCAGCTTAGTGGCTTTCCTCGGCTTCCTGCTACTTCTCCAGGGCTTCTTTAGAGACATCTGGGTCTTCCAGTTCTGCCTGGTCATTGCCAGCTGTCAGTACTCTTTGCTGAAGGTCAGTGTGAGAGTATAATTTGTCTTGTTTTAGCATTTTAAAGCCATACGTTTGTGTTTATGCTTTTTCTGCTATTTGTGTCTCATATTTTCCTAATAATATATTTCCCAGTTTTCATTGATCTTATTCTTTGTCATATGTTTTTTTTTTTCTTTATCCCTTTCAGAGTGTCCAACCCGATGCAGCATCTCCAATGCATGTGAGTATTAGTATTATGAGCTGTGTCAGTCCAAAATTTTGCTTTACTTAACTTTGCTCATTTTGTCAGAGACCAGGATAGTAGATATCAAATGGAAACTGATTTAAGAATGCTAAAGGAAATGTATGTCAAAATTACTTTGAACTGCTTTCTGCATTGCAGGGCCATAACTGGATCATTGTGTACAGTCGACCGGTGTATTTCTGCCTGTGTTGTGTGCTAATCTGGGTGTTTGACCTGGTCGGCCACTCAGACAGTGTGCCACCTTTTACCCTCTATGGTGTCACTTTCTTTTCTGCCCACTTCCTTCTCTATGCTAGAGACATGCTCATAGGTGTGCTCACCATCACTTAAAAATAGTGCTATTAAAATCTTGGTAAAACTTTACAATAAGGTTCTTTTCATTACTATTAGTTAATACTTGAGGTATCATGAACAATTAATTAACAATATATTTTTTTACAGCATTTATTAATCTTTGTTAATGTTAGTTTAAAAAAATATATATTGTTCATAGTGCATTAACTAATATAGCTAATACAACTTTTGATTTAAAAAATGTGTTGGGATGTATTGAAATTAACATTGGGATTAATAAATGCTTAAGTATTGTTCATGTTAACTAATGGAACTTTATTGTAAAGTGTTACCAAAATTTTTTCATGATTCATAATATTATTTAATTGTTTATATTTTAACAATGACATAATTGCTAAATAAAAAATTCTCTCCAGTCTTTAGCCTCTGTTTTCCGATCATCTTCCTGTTCGGGCTTCTACCTCAGGTCAACACCTTCCTCATGTGCTTGCTGGAACAGGTGGACATGCACATTTTTGGTGGAACTGGTGAGACACATTTTGACAAATTTTCTTCATTGGTGGAAATTTTAATTTAAGTGTATCAACTAACTGTCTATTTTTTTATTCCTGTTTCAGCCACCACAAGCCCCCTGTCATCAGTCTACAGCTTGTTGCGGAGTTTGTTGGTGGCAGCTCTGGTTTATGGATTTTGCCTTGGTGCCATCAATGTAAGTGGGACTGGACAAGTTTGAATTAAATCACATATGGTGTAATGATGGGTGTGATTGTGTACGATTGTGTGCGTAATCCACGCAAAGCAGTGGTTTACTAACAGGAGAAAATATATATACATATATAATCAATTTGAAAATGCACAGTATACACATAATAAACACATTATAGATTTACAAAACGTGCAAAGTTTTAGGAACATTAAGACAATACAGTTTTTTAAATGTGCAAAGTACTTTTTGGGGAGTCAATCAACGTGAATGTGCTGAATGCCTAAATATATGGAGTGTGTATAATGTGCAGTTTCAGTTGTGTAACAGTAGAATTTGGTATAATGCACACTGAAAGATTTTTCAGTGACTGAATTGTTTTGCTCTGTTTATTTTGCTCATTGTGCGTGTGTGTGTGTGTGTGTGTGTGTAGGGTCCGTGGGGAGAGGCACATGTCCCAGTGCTCTTCTCTGTGTTCTGCGGCCTCCTCCTTGCCTTGTCCTATCACCTGAGCAGGCAAAGCAGTGACCCTACCATTCTCTGGTCAGCATACCCATTATCAGTTCTGCCCTTTTATTCATGCTAAAACAGCTGACTTCCTAACTGTATTACTAAATGCGCAGCTTTGCATGTGAGCTCTGAGATTGATATCTAACATATACACTGCTCTCTTGCAGGTCTTTGGTCTGCTCCAAGTTCTTTCCAGAGCTGGAGAGCCGATCACCAGAGGAGCCCCCACTAGAGATTAAAGACCCTCTCCCTGAGAAACTGAGCAACTCTGTGGTAAAAGCACTCCCCTGTTTATCTTTGCTTTTATTTATTTATTTGAAGTTTCTTAAATGTCTGCTCTGTCTTTCTGCAGAAAGAATCTCTTCACTCAGACTTGGTTATGTGCCCTCTTATGGCTATTATCACCTTTGCTATCAGTGCCAGCACAGTCTTCATTGCTCTGCAGGTCAGTATGCCTTAGGATTATTATCCATTGTATCAATAAATCGTGAATGGTGTCATTGAGAAAAACCGATGTTGATCTGATGAAAAACAAGTCCTTCAAATTGAATATGATTTCAACTGTAATCTTATTCATCATAGCTCTCAAATTTGTCATATGTTGAGTTGGGAAGTCCAGTTCATTTTAGTGAATCTGTTCATTTGGATGGTTTGTTTCAATGAACCAGTTTAAAAAAACTATTTAAGTAATCAAAATAAATCTCCAATATTCCCAGAAGTCCCTGTGCTGCCTTTTAAAATATATTTTGCACATTTTCATTTTATGTAAATTTATCTATTCCAGTTTTAATCTGTCTCCCTAATTGAAATCTGTATTGATTCCGTTCCAAATGAATACCTTTTTTTGTTTTTGTAATATGTTCCTGTTTGACCCTTAACAGTCTGTAACAAAAGTCAGTGCAGAATCAGTTTTGGAGTAGAAATAACCATTATTGCTTTGTGAATTGGACATCACTAGTGTTGATTTGCCAGATTTTGGTTTTAGGTTTGTTCTATAGTTTAAATGGTGTTAGTCTTATAAACATTGTTAATCCTCATCTAAAGCATTGTTGACATCTCCCTTAGCCTGCTCTTAGTTTCGTCCTGTACGTCTTGGCTGGTGTGGTAGGGTTCTTTACGCACTACCTCCTACCTCAACTACGCAAACAGCTGCCCTGGTTCTGCTTGGCCCACCCTGTGCTACGCTCCAGAGAGTACAGTCAGTTTGAGGTCCGGGGTGAGTAGACAAACCCACACACACAAAATACTACATTCTCAGTGAGTCTGATGGACTGATCCCTCTCTGTCTCAGATGCTGCTCAACTGATGTGGTTTGAGAAGTTGTACGCTTGGCTGCAGTGTGTGGAGAAATATTTCATCTACCCGGCTGTAGTGCTCAACTCCCTCACCACTGAAGCCCATACTGTCAGCCAAACCCATGATAAACCTGGAGCCTAGTAAGAACATTTACCTCAAAGTCTTGGACTGCAGTAAATGGTGAAATATCCATTTACACTATTTAGTCTTAATCTTTGGTTTTTGAAAATATGTCACAATGTATAGAAGCAGAAATGGACAGTGGTGGTAAATTGATCTCTATTTTTTCTTTAGTGGCCGTGCTCTGTTCATCTCAGTGGCTGGAATGAAGCTTCTCCGTTCATCCTTCTGTGTTCCGTCTCAGCAGTATGTCACTCTGTGCTTCACCGCCCTCTTCTTCCAGTTTGACTACCCACGCTTTTCTCAGACATTCCTCCTGGACTACTACTGCATGTCCATCCTCTTCAGCAAGGTCTGAGTATACATCCACATCCCTCTCAGATATATTTAAGAAATGTCTATGAAAGGGGCCTGGGTAGCTCAGCGAGTATTGACGCTGACTACCACCCGTGGAGTCGTGAGTTCATCCTGGGTGTGCTGAGTGACTTCAGCCAGGTCTCCTAAGCAACCAAATTGGCCCAGTTGCTAGGGAGGGTAGAGCCACATGGGGTAACCTCCTTGTGGTCGTGATTTAGTGGTTCTTGATCTCAATGCGGCACTTGGTAAGTTGTGTGTGGATCGTGGACCGTAGCATGAGCCTCCACATGCTGTGAATCTCCGGGGTGTCATGCACAGCGAGCCACGTGATAAGATTGACTGTGTCAGAAGCGAAGGCAACTGAGACTTGTCCTCCACCACCCGGATTGAGGTGAGTAACTGCGCCACCACGAGGACCAACTAAAGAGTGGAAATCGGGCATTCTAAATTGTGGAGAAAAAGGGGATTTAAAAAGAAGATGGCTGTGAAGTATTCATTTTTTTTATTTGAGTCACCTCTAAAGTATGACTTGGTACATATTTTGTAAAATGTGTTGAATATGTTTACTGAGTAGTTTACCCGAAAATGCCATTGTTGTTTTTCAGTTGCATTTCTTCTAGGTAAACCTGGGATGCGTTAAGCTTCTTGGAGAATTAGCCACAGTTCATTTATCTATTTAGGCTGTCTCAATTACTTCTGTCTCTTCATGTAATCCCAGACTAATTTGATGTTCAGTGGGGGGGCTCTGTGGGGGTCATGGCTTCTGTTCCAGGGCTCCCTGTTCTTCAATTTGCAAAAGCAATGTTTGGGGAGCCTAAAATGTTTATTTCCTATTGACACACTATAGCTGATGATACAAATAACCATCTTAAGACAAATGCTTTTGTGAAACATCTTATGTTCCTAAGACGTTTTCCACAGTACTATATATATATATATATATATATATATATATAATTATTTATTTTTTTTCATTTCTGTGCAGCTGATTTGAGCTCTTTTCCATACAAAAGTTCATAGTGACCACATCTGGCAAGCTCCAAAAAGGACTCAATTCAATACTCAACCAGTACTCTAAACTCAACATCTATATTTCAGCTGCTCTGAAGCCATATCATAACTTTGTTGCAGAAATTGAAGTTCTGGACTGATAATGTTCCCATCTACCAATGCTCTGAAATCTCATTTACATTTGTGCTTTGAATCAAAAGTGGCCCACAAGCACATATTTTAATATTTAAAAGCTGCAACTGAGGGGAAGATTTTCAGTTTCTGTTAGTGGTCTGTTCCTCATACAAAGCAATGATATGGCTGCAGTCTACATGGACCACCTTTTGTGTGGTTGTGTTGTTTGACCATTTTAGAGCTTGGCAGATGTGGTCTTTTTGAAGATTCTTAAATTCTCCTTTTGTGTTCCAAGGACAAAATAACAGCACAAGAATGGGGAAATAAGAAAAAAAAATGCATTTTTGGGTGAACTGTTCCTTTAAATTAGATCAAATCAAATGGATTTGTGAAAAGAATTTGTAGACTGATAATTCTCTCATCTCTCCTGTGTGTTTCAGCTGTGGGATCTGCTTTATAAGCTGCGTTTTGTGCTGACCTACATTGCACCTTGGCAGATCACATGGGGTTCTGCTTTTCACGCCTTTGCTCAACCATTCGCAGTACCCCGTATCCTTTTTCCAGTGTAACTTTCACACAGGCCTGAATGCTGATGTCTTAACTTTACATGGTGTTTGAGATATTTGCTCTGTGGGAGAGAGGTACTGTTTCTTAGAACGCAGCTGTACTTTTGGTTCAGCAACGGGCCACAGTTCACATGTTTCTGCTTCTGCTCCTTTTAGGGTGTTTTCACACTTGGTTTGGTTGCTTGGTATGTACATAAGTTTGTATTAGTTTACTCTGAGAGACAGTATTTTCGTGACGTTAACACGACTGCTATTAGCAGTTGTTTACCACTGTAGGTTGGTAACGACACAGGAGGAGAAGGCACCAAAAATCAGAAGTGTTCCATTTTCTACTTGATTCATGTTTTGGTCCCTTCGGTTTTCCCCAAACCAAAACTTGACATACACAAAACCACAATTGTCTGCCTCAGATTCATTTCTGGCTTTGAGCTGTTGCAAATACAGTTTCTACTGAGACAAGCAGCAATGACAAAAGGTTTATGATATAATAGAAAAATAATACATCATCAATAGCGGTTCATGCTAATTAGTCCTAATTGCTTTCATACCAAACCATACCCCAATTTTACAGCAGAATCATATGCAGTTTACAGCTTCAGAGACAAGTTTAGAAAATTGCTTTCCAACTGATCTCTGTTGTCAAATGAACTTGGACAGGCATTGGGCACCAACAACTTTATTGTGAATGCACAATCCTGCTCTTTTGAGGTGAGGTGTTTTTTGGATATGTCCTTAACTCAGGTTATGCTCTCAGACTCAGCCATGCTGTTTGTGCAAGCTGTGTTCTCAGCTATCTTTTCCACTCCTCTCAACCCTGTGCTGGGCAGCGCAGTCTTCGTCACCTCATACACCCGGCCTGTGAAATTCTGGGAAAGAGACTACAAGTAAGAATTAAGAAATCTTGAGCAGATGTCAGCTTCATTGTTTGTTTTGCTTTTTCTGTTTTGCATTTGAACCCTTAATAACTGTTTTTCTCTAGCACCAAACGAGTGGATCACTCTAACACACGCCTTGCAACACAGCTTGACCGCAACCCTGGTACGTGATCATCAGATTATCTAAGTAATACAGACACTTTACTGGTAAAGGTGTAGTGAACATGAAAATTCTATCACTTACCCTCATTTAACGATTAAGTTGTTTTAAACCTGTATCACATTCTTTCATTCGTGGAACATGAAAGGAGATGTTGGGCAGAATGACAGCCTAAGTCACCATTCACTTTCATTGTATGAAAAATTAAATATGAAAGTGAATGGTGTCTGAGACTGCCATTCCGCTAAACATCTCCTTTTATGTTCCACAGAAGAACTAGGGAGTACAACGGGTCTGTAACAATATGAGTGTGTAAGTTATAACAGCATTGTCATTTTTAGTGAACCTTTAATTACTTTCTACCCTGTTCTGTTTTCTAATTCTCACCTTCCCTCTTTCTTGAACAGGTGCTGATGACAACAACTTGAACTCTATCTTCTATGAGCATTTAACACGCTCTCTACAGCACTCGCTTTGTGGGGACCTGCTGCTGGGCCGCTGGGGAATCTACAGTACAGGGGACTGCTTCATCCTGGCCTCAGACTACCTCAACGCTCTTGTACACATCATTGAGATCGGCAATGGCCTCGTCACTTTCCAGCTCAGAGGCCTTGAGTTCAGGGGTGAGCTGAATGGCAGGGAAGGGAATAAAATGGGGAAAGAGCTCTTTTCAGGCATTGAGCTTTTTGACACCAAGCCCAAATTTTCGACGCAACTTATTGTAGATATATTGTACTGCAATTATTAATTTTTTTGATTTTACTCAAAGGTTAGGTACATTTTTGTAATTTATCAAATCATTTAAAAACATTTCTAAAAATGAGACTAAAGTAAATACGAATCGCTGCTCGTTTCCATCCACTACATCATGCGCATTATATTGAGTGAACCGCCTTGTCATGATAGAGCAGCTGAATTACCTCCTTGCTTTGGGGAGAGTTTTATTTGCAGGATTGGAGCAATTGTGCTTTGTTTTCTAAAAGGCTTCCTGGAGTTGCCACTGAATAAGTGTAATATCTGATATAATGAGAGCTAAAATGGCTGCTATGCCCATACGCCGCCAGCCTCCGCATACTTGGAAGTGCCCGCTCTCAAAGCTGTTCTGGCAAATTGTGAGGACCCACTTTAAAGACCAGCTGTGGGTTAAACATTTCCGAATGTCAGGGGCTATGTTCGAAGAAGTGTGTGTGTGTGTGTGTGTGTGTGTGTGTGTGTAATCACATGCACGAATGGTAAAAACACATCATTGTTTTGTGAATAAACTTACCTTAGTGCGAAACTCTAGAAAATCAACCACCTCCTAGTGCATTATTTTAAGACAATTTAAGTTTATTCTTATATCAGGTGTTTCCATTCAGGATTTCTTATGTGGAATTTCAAAATGCACATAAAAATTATTGGATTGAAACCCAGCTAAGATGCATGAGGGAGATTCAAACTGAATCCACATGCTTGAGTCTGATTCAAGTGTTTGCTGCAGTTTCAATCACAATCTAAGTATGACATTGTGATTTTTATCATGATATATCTAATCGTGACTTATGTGTCACGATATGTATTGTATTATGAGGGCCAGAATTAAGAAATGCTGCTTTAGATAGCCTTAGAATGACTTATCTTTCTCTTCTTTCTTTCATGACCATGTGTGTTTGTTTTATTTTCAGGGACATATTGTCAGCAGAGGGAGGTGGAGGCAATCACTGAAGGGGTGGAGGAAGATGAAGGGTGCTGCTGTTGTGAACCGGGTCATCTCCCCCACATGCTTTCCTTCAACGCAGCATTTGGCCAACGCTGGCTGGCATGGGAGGTGGCTGCCACCAAATATGTGCTGGAGGGCTACAGCATCAGTGACAACAACGCTGCTTCCATGCTTCAAGTGTTTGACCTTCGTAAGATTCTCATCACGTATTATGTCAAGGTAAATTCCTCTCTGCCGAAAATCTATAAAAATACACCAAATTAAACCACAGATGCAGAGCAGTGATCAGAGTCTCTTCACTACAGAGTATCATCTATTATGTAAGCCGGTCACCCAAATTGGAGGAGTGGCTGGCCAATGAGTCAGTGCAGGAAGCATTGCGGCCCTGCCTTAGTCCTTCCTATGTGGACAGCGACCCCACCTTCAGCCTGAACATAGATGAAGACTATGACCACCGAGCATCAGGCATCACTCCCTCCTCCTTCTGCCTGGTTTACCTGGAATGGATCAAATACTGCAACAGCCGCAGACAAACGGTTTGGTCATTTGTCAGATGGCAGCTGTTTATTAATTTGCTGTATGTTAGTGTTGTGGTTGTTCTAATAAGAGACACCCTAACTGCCTGTGTTTATTTTTCTATTGCAGCCGGTCGTGAGTGAAAAAGACTCCCCTCTGGTCACACTCTGTTTTGGGCTGTGTATTCTGGGCCGTCGAGCTCTTGGTACTGCCTCCCATAGCATGTCAGCCAGGTAGGAGTATAAACATCTTAAAGACTACATGAAATCAAAAAGTCTGTTAGCTGTGATGCCATCTATATGTGCACTCCTAACAAATTACACAATGATCTTTTAGCAGATATATTTACATTTGAAATGTACATTTTCTTCTGGCAGAATAGACCAAAAATATTAATGACACATCTCCTTGGATCCCGGCATATCCAAATTTTTGTCCAAAATAATGCTCTAGAACGTCCCCTCCCCCTAAATTGTAAATCGCACCTGCAATAGCAAGTTGCAAATGATAGCCAATAGCCTTTAGTGTACATCAGCCATTAATCAAACTTTGTTTCAATAGAAATAACATCAACACAGGAAAGGAACACCTGAGAAATTAATGCCTCTGTAATAGCTTCAGCTTCTGTACTGCTCTCCAGTATTTTTCCTCATTCTCCATTTTTACCATTCAGCTTGGAACCGTTTCTCTATGGCCTTCACGCTCTGTTCAAGGGTGACTTTCGCGTCACCTCTCCCAGAGACGAGTGGGTTTTTGCAGACATGGATCTGCTGAACAGGGTGGTAGCTCCAGGTGTTCGGATGTCCCTCAAACTGCACCAGGTACAGCTGAGCCATTCATTCATCTCCATTGACAACCTGCTGTAATCAGCTTTCAAGGGCAACATAGTAATAATTTCATAGCTTGCTCTAAAATAGAATTTAGAAGAGGTCTACAATAGTGCACATCACATGTTGTATACAGCAGAAATAGCCTTATGATGCAATCACTTATGTGGTGCTCTTAGTGATTTTACTTGGACTTATAATGATACTTAGCAGCATGGATAAAGCAGCACACATCTAAATAGTTACTGATGTAATTGTAGATATGCACTATTCAAAATAGGGCTGAAACAATTAGTCGACATTATCGACAACGTTGACAATAAAAACATTGTCCACAAAAACTTTCATTGTCGACTATTCGTCTGATTTAATTTAACACAATATGAGATCTTTTGAAATGCTAATAATGACACGGGAGAGCAGCACTTCAGCTCGCACTTGATTGAGGAGAGGAAGAAAGAACAGATCACAGTCCATATGCACTCTAAATTTTCCAAACAGATTAAGGTGATTTAGATCGCAGAGTATTATAATACAAAAATGCTAAATAAGTAAATGCAGAAGCAGTGTCTTTGTGAAATAAAGCGGAGCCGTACCTGGTGTTCCACTTGAGCAAAACTAGCTTGTCAGAGCGTCTAAAAAGGAAACCCTGTGCTGTTATATACTGTATTTAATGCATCCTTTATTCAAGTTAAAATAATAAAGAAGCGGGCTGTATAAATAAGCACAATCTCTAAAACTGACCTTTGTCTTTGCGGTCAGAGCTGCTTATATGAGTTGCGTGAAAAACAACCCGAGAGAGTTTCAAACTTCTGGCTAATACACTGTCTTGTACGGAGATGCTCATCACTGGCAAATGCTTGCTGCAGCTAGATTTTGTTTATAGCATAGTGAATTATAATACGAGTGTCACGGTGTGTATCTTATGGTGAAGCAAATCGGCGATAGGCAGCTCTATAAAGAAGAAATAGTTTGTTTTTGTGAGTTAAAGATGGATCAAAATCAAGTGAACAAAAAGGTGAAAGGGTGTAGTATTAGCCCATTATACAGTGCAAACTTTTTTGGTCTGTCCAAAATCTAAAATATCTAAAATTCCTTTTGTGTATTTACTTTATCAGCTATACTGCAGAAGAAAAATTGTTATTAGAGAATTTTGAATATAATATTTAATTGCAATATTTTAATATTTTAAAATATCGAAAAATCCTTAAAACAAGATCATTTACCCGAGAAGCAAAATATAAGATATTTAGACTTGCTTTTTGAGCAAATATCTTGAATATGAGTATATTTTTCTTTACTTCACTGGCAGAAGTTTTAATAAGTGGAAAAAATAAAATTTATATTTTTAGATACATTCTCTTAAAGCACATCTAAATATCTTATATGTTGCTTCTCAAGTAAATGTATCTTGTTAAGGATTTTTAGATAATGTTAAATGGAAAACGATACAAAAAAAATATAATAAAAAAAAAAAAAAAATAGGATTTCTTGCAGTGAAATTTTTAATTAAACAATAAAAATCCAAGAAGTTTTTTCCTTTATTTCAATGAATGTCATTTAGAGGTATATTTAAAAGACGATTTTGTCCTCTTTATTGTTAGTAAGAATGTTTAAAACAACCTTTTAAGTCAGGCACAAGCTGAATATTCGGTTAAGAGCTAATGATAAATCTTTGCAATAATCACCTGAATAGTCGAATAATCGTTAGATTAATTGATTATAAAAATGTCCCCTGCAGGATCACTTCACCTCTCCTGATGAGTATGAGGATCCAGTGGTTCTGTATGATGCCATCACGGCTAATGAGGAGAAGATGCTGATCTCTCATGAGGGTGACCCTGTGTGGCGCAGTGCCATCCTGGCCAACATGCCTTCTCTGCTGGCTCTCCGCCACATCATGGATGATGGCAGTGATGAGTACAAGATCATCATGTTGAACAAACGCTTCCTAAGCTTCAGAGTCATCAAGGTACTTTGCTACTGCAGTCTGTATACACGCATATCAGAAAACAGCCATACTTAAAGGCCTAAGTCACCCAAAAATTTTAATTCTCATTATTTACTCGTCCTCATGCCAACCCAGATGTATATGGCTTTCTTTCTTCTGCAGAACACCTTCAATTTTTGAGAATGTCTCAGCTTTGTAGGTTCATACAATGCAAGAGAATGGTGATCAGGCTTTTGAAGCACCAAAAAGCAGATAAAGTCAGAATGAACATAATCCATCAGACTCGAGTGGTTTAATCAATGTCTTCTGAAGCAATCCAGTTGGTTTTGGGTGAGAAAAGGCCAAAATGTAACTCCTTTTTCACTGTACACCTTGACAGCGTTCTCCTTGGTTATCATGATTTCAAGTGTGATTACACTTTCTGTAGCTCCATCTGGATCATTTTAGAAGACATGGATTAAACCACTTGAGTGATGGATTGTTTATGTTGACTTTTATCTCCTTTTTTGGAGCTTCAAAGGCCTGATCACCATTCACTTGCATTATGTGGACCTACAGAGCTGAGATATTCTTCTAAAAATCTTTGTTTGTGTTCAGAAGAAGAAAGTAAGTTAGACACATCTTAGATGGCATGAGGGTGAGTAAATGATGAGAGAATTTTCATTTTTGGGTGAACTTTCGCTTTTATTAGCATACACCACTGTAGTCTTGCGTAACCAGACTTTTGACTGTGCATAAAGTCTGGTCCACACTACATCCTATTCTGGCCAGCCCACTTATACAGATTATAAAAAGTCTTGAATGGTATAGAAATGTCTTAATTATCTTTTGAAGATGTCTTAATGTTGAGGCCGAAAAGACAGGAATCACAATATGGCCTAATGTGATTTCAATAAATAAATATTTAGTCTGTGCACTACGTGCTTCAAAGTGAACGCAACGCTGTTTTTGCACATACTACAAGCTCCCAGTAAGCTTGTGATATTGTGTTTCCAGCCGTTTCAGAGTGATTCACAATCAGTGAGTGCAGGTAATTTATGACAAGTGTTCGCTGATGATCTGCTTTTGACGAATAACTGTTTGTTTATTTTATAGTGGTTTTATTGTGATACATTATAGATGATTGTAAGAGTGCATATTTTGTTTCCTATGTCAGTTTGTGTAAGCAGCTGGAAGCATAGATAAATGTGTATTTTGGGCTTGTTTAAAGTTAAAAGTCCTGCATTATGCACCAAATTGAGATTTTATTTCCTTTTTTTTTTCTCTGCACAATAAAGTGCATATGGGATTTCATTAAATTTGGACAACTAAAAAACCGTGTCGATTTATGGGTTATCGCCTTTCCTCCAACACCTTATGGACCCTTTTCGCACATTTGCGAAGCAGAATTCGTTATAGTTGAGTGGCGGTGAATGGGGGACCCCAGTAAATTTGCTTAACCGTTTGCTTCAACAGCAAAAGAAAAATAATCAACAGAAAGAAGATAAAAATATACAGTGCTGGATAACAGCAGTAAGAGAGAAACAAGCGGCTGTGATGGAGATAGTCACTCCATCAGCGGCTGTGATAGAAGCCTCATCACAGCTGTTTTAACTGTATTGTATTATCCTGGAATAAGTTCTAAATAAATCTAAGTACAATGCTATAAATTTTTACTAAATGTTTTTAAAATCGAAAATTAAGTTAACAATTACGTTGTTAAAGGCGACAGAAACGACTCATAACAGTTTTGTGAAAAGGGTCTATTATTGGTATCAGCAAAATCCAACAAAAAAAATTGTTGACCTCTAATTTGTATGTATTGATAAACTGGTACATAAACCAATTTTGGTTGGGTATTCATTTACGGTATTCATTTTATTAGCTTAGGTCTTTAAAATGGTTTTAAAGCCTTAAATTTGATTTTAAAAACTTTGCAGCAACCCTGCATACTGACATTGCTTTAACTAGTCTCTGCTGCCCCCTACAGGTGAACCGAGAGTGTGTGCGTGGGCTATGGGCTGGGCAGCAGCAGGAGCTGGTCTTCCTCCGAAACCGGAACCCTGAGCGTGGCAGCATCCAGAATGCCAAGCAAGCCTTGAGGAACATGATTAACTCGTCTTGCGACCAGCCCATCGGGTACCCCATCTACGTGTCCCCCCTCACCACCTCTTACGCCGGGGCCCATGCCCAGCTGCGCTCAGTCTGCGGAGGTCCCATCAGCCCCCGCAACATTTATATTTGGTTCATCAGCAGCTGGGACAGGTTGGATGTGGTGCACACACACACACACACACACACAATGTAGCTGGTATTCCTATCCTTACCTTTATTGTTAAAGGGATATTTTGCCTCAAAAAATTAATTGTCATTTATTCATCCCTTTGTCATTTCAAATCTTTTGTGAAACACAAAAAGGAGAATTTAAGAATGCTAATGCTGTTCTTTATCCATACAATGATAGTGATGGGTAACTTGAGGCTGTGCCAAACAATATGCCTAACATCTTCCTTTGTGTTCCACAAAAGAAAGTCATAGAGGCTTAAAACAACATGATCGTGAACAAATGTTGACAGAATGGAGTTTGTTTTTTGGTGAACTATAACTCAAGTACATTTTGTGTGCTAACTGACTAGATCAGTGGTTCTCAACCCTGTTCCTGGAGCTTACAACACTTACAACACATTTTTAGGCTTTGGGTTTAGTGTGTTTGATATATGCTCTCTGATCTCTTCAGGCTTCAGAAGGGTTGTGGTGCCGGCTGTAATAGTGGGGGTAATATTGAGGATTCAGACTGTGGGGGCGGCTCTACCTCCATCACTAACAACCCTGCAGTTCATCTTCCCCAGAGCACAGTGCCCAGCATCCCTCTGCCTCATCCCACAACTGTACAGCCCTCAATGGGTAAGACACCTGTTCCTTTAGTACTGTCAATGTGTCACAATCCACCTCCAATTAAAATTGCAATAATGTGTCAAAGCTCTGAGTTTCAGACTGTTTTTGTTCTTTCTCAAGGGACTGACAACCCCGTTGGACCATCTTGGCCTTTGCATCCCCAGCCTCTTCCACTTGCCCTGCTTAGCCAATCAGAGGGCAGGATGGATGCAGGGCTTGTTAGCTCCTTGCAGCGTACCACTTCCATCCATGGGCTTTTGGGAGGGCCACTATCTAGCTCCCAGCTGTCTTTCAGTGGCTCAGTGGCCCTACCACCTGCAGACCGCTTTTGCCCCAGTAGCCTGCAGGACAGCTGTGGCCACAGGGTGTCTCAGAGGGGCCTGAGCTTAGGTCATGGCAGCGGGCTGCCCTATGAAGCCCTGTACACTAAATGGAGTATATCAGGAAGGAAGGGATTCAACGGACCTGCTGCAATGGATGGGGACAGTTCAGCATCACAGAACATGCGCACAAAGGTTAGGACACATGCTTACAATCCAGCTATTACTGATCTGTATTGATATAATGTACTTAAAGGGGTAGTTCAGTTATATATGTAGTCATAATTTACTTGCCCTCATGTTGTTCCAAACTCATATGCCTTTTCTGCATGGAACACAAAAGATGTTAGGCAGACAAACTGTCACGGGCAATCAGAGAGGCAAAGCGCGCACACGCCCAGAGAATCCACAGTCACTTCCAGGACAGCGGTGACATGCGGCGCATGTGGCAGGGCATCCAGGCCATCACCAACTACAGGGCAACATCAGTTGCCTGTGACAAAGATGCCTCCCTTCCAGATGCGCTGAACGACTTCTATGCTCGGTTTGAAGTGCAGAAAGACGTGGTGGCGAGGAAGACCACCCCTCCTCCCAACGACCAGGTGCTCTGTCTTAACCACGGCAGATGTGAGGAAAACTCTATGTAGAGTCAACCCACGGAAGGCAGCTGGACCAGACAACATTCCTGACAGAGTGCTCAGAGGATGTGCAGACCAGCTAGCAGATGTTCTTACCGACATCTTCAACATCTCTCTGAGCAGCGCCGTCGTTCCAACGTGCTTCAAGGCCACCACCATCATCCCCATGCCAAAGAAGTCTTCAGGGTTCTGCCTCAACGACTACCGTCCCGTCGCACTTACACCCATCATCATGAAGTGCTTCGAGAGGCTCGTCATGAGGCACATTAAGACCCAGCTGCCCCCTCACTAGACCCACTACAGTTTGCGTATCGTCCAAACCGTTCAACGGACGATGCCATCGCCACAACCCTCCATCTGGCCCTCACCCACCTAGACAATAAGGACTCATACGTTCGAATGCTGTTCATAGATTTCAGCTCAGCATTCAACACAATCATTCCCCAGCACCTGATTGGAAAGCTGAACCTGCTGGGCCTGGACACCTCCCTCTGCAACTGGATCCTGGACTTCCTGACTGGGAGACCTCAGTCAGTCCGGATTGGGAACAGCATCTCCACCACCACCACCACACTGAGCACTGGGGCCCCCCCAGGGCTGTGTGCTCAGTCCACTGCTGTTCACTCTGCTGACTCACGACTGTGCAGCAATGCACAGCTCGAACCACATCGTCAAGTTCGCCTATGACACGACCGTGGTGGGTCTCATCAGCAAGAACGACGACTCAGCATACAGAGAGGAGGTGCAGCGGCTGACGAACTGGTGTAGAGCCAACAACCTGTCCCTGAATGTCGACAAAACAAAAGAGATGGTTGTTGACTTTAGGAGAGCACAAGGTGAACATACTCCGCTGAACATCGACGGCTCCTCTGTGGAGATCGTCAAGAGCACCAAATTCCTCGGTGTTCACCTGGCGGAGAACCTCACCTGGTCCCTCAACACCAGCTCTATCACCAAGAAAGCCCAGCAGCTTCTCTACTTTCTTCGAAAGGCTGAGGAAAGCACATCTCCCACCCCCCATCCTCACTACATTCTATAGAGGGACTATTGAGAGCATCCTGAGCAGCTGCATCACTGCCTGGTTTGGGACTTGCACCGTTTCGGACCGCAAAGCCAGGCAGAGGATAGTGAGGACAGCTGAGAAGATCATTGGGGTCTCTCTTCCCTCCATCAAAGACATTTACAAAAAACACTGTATCCGCAAAGCAACCAGCATTGTGGACGACCCCACACACCCCTCACACAAACTCTTTACCCTCCTGCCGTCTGGCAAGAGGTACCGAAGCATTCTGTGTGCCAGACTGTGTAACAGCTTCTTCCCCCAAGCCATCAGACTTCTCAATACTCAGAGACTGGTTTGACACACACACACACACACACGTGTCCTGAGTTGCACTTTAATTACAGTCACTTTATAACTGTCTGCTACCTCAATAACTGCTATGTGCATAGAACACTATCTCATAGTATGTTATGTGTTCGTTTTTAGAAACTGTCATCTTTTTGCACTACTGAGTACTGGTCGGCGCTGCACTGTGTCTATTGTCCTGTTCATTGTCAGTAATTTGTTGTACTGTCCCGTACTTTGCACATGTTTGCACGTGCACTTTATATAGGTATATATAGGTATTTTATATAAGTATTTTATTTCGTTGTGTTGTCTCATGTGGTCCTGTGTTGGTCCTTTGTTGTTTTTATGTAGCACCATGGTCCTGGAGGAACGTTGTCTCATTTTGCTGTGTACTGTACTAACTGTATATGGTTGAAACGACAATAAAAACCACTTGACTTGAGAATGTTAACCTCTGTCACCATTCACTTTCATTGTTTGGAAAAAAGATGCAGTGAAATTAATAATAATTTATACATGACTGGTTCTAGTCACTAATTTTGTGCTTTTATTTTCTCTTTTCATAGCCTACACTGCCTGTCCTCCCCTCTGATGTCAGCCCAACCCTGGATCCAATAGGAGCTGGTTTACACTCAGAGACTACTCCCCTTACATCAGACTCTCCCAGTGCACGGGATATGTCTACAGAACTGCCTTTACTTGAGCACCTACGCTGAGCCTGCACAGAGACTAACCTGCATAGCAAGACTAGTACAGCTGGGATCAGCCCATGGTCATCCTAGCCAACCTCTCTTTGACCAGATGGAGAGAGCTGGAAGGAATTCCCCAGTACAGAGTCTAGCTGACCTTCTCAATGTCTTTTAGGATGAAAGCATCTTCAGTTCTGGATATTTTTGGATGTTTCTTGCAAATCTTCTGATATGGAAGCACACCAGAAAAGAGTGCCGCGTATGTTCCTTTTGCATTTGTGCCCCGGTAAGGTATACCAAGTAATAAACTTTTGTCTCCTTGGACAGAGCTTTTCCAAAGCTTCTTTGGCTGCTGTTTTGGCCTCCAGGCTTCTAAGCCAAAAATAGTGGCCAGTAAGTGCAATCTGAATGGATTTCCTTTATTTTTCTTCTTGAAATTGAGGGTCAGGTCATTCAAATCAGTGCAAATCCGTGACCTGTACACCCACCAGCAGTAACAAAAGAGAACTCTCCTCTGTAGCAGCCTTAAATGTACCCAAGCTTCTGTCTTTCCCCTCATGCATCCAGTCCATATATGTTGCTAAAGCCTTAAGATGACCAAAAGTTGGGCATCGGCTGACTTGTGCAAAGGATTTCTCTTAATTTAAGCCAAGAGTTGAGGCTTATCACCACATCTCAGCCACTGTCCTTTCAAGACCAAAGGACTTGACTCCCCCTCACTGAGCCTGCAGTTCATAGCTCACAAATTCCACAAAGACATTCGATTAGAGTTCAGCTTCAACAGTCCATCAGATAGCTTGTCAGTGTTGGGGTAAAGTGTAGAAGAATTCATCAGCACAGAAGTGGTCATCAAATGCTGGTTGGCCACCAAATTGTCTTTTAATAATTTTTTACAGAAATTATCTTTTCTTTGGCCTGGATGAGGGTATTTATTTATTTCTTTATCTCATAATTCATCACCCAAAATGACAACTTTCTATTCTGTTCCCAGCTACTCCCAAGCAAATGAGCTCTGAACATGGTATAGTGTGGAAGCGCACATGAGGGCTTCCTGGCCTCCTGCTTTCCTGCTGCTGTGAGCACCTGCAATGTGTCCCCCTCTACTGCAATACTACTGCTACTGCAGCACCCCCTCTACTACTAATAGAACTAACCAAATTACTGCTCCTTTTGACTTCTAAACTCCAGCTCTTCTAGTTGGAAGAGTTTGAGGGGGGAAAACAATAATATACTGATTATAAAGACAGAGATAACATATTTATTTGATTCCTGGTCTCAAATGGAGATAGAGTGGCTGGGTTTGTTGATTGTCATGTGCTGACACTAGTTGGACGTGTACTGAGATGATGCTCTGATTTCAAATGTACCCTCTGCCCAACCCCCTTTTTCTTGAAACCACCTGATGTAATGAGTTTATTCGGTGTCTATTTTCCTCTTATTTTGCATGTAATACAAAAGTTAGACGTCATGGGCGAACAAATCTCTGATGTGTACTGCCGCTAAAACAAACATATCAAATCCTTCAGTCAAACAATGTACGACTGGTATCATGCCTGGAATAGCTACACTGTATCTATTTAAAAGAGCTTGACATATCCCATGAGCTGTTTTAAAGGTTTTCAGATTCAGAGGTGGTATGTAAATCAGGGATGGTTCTTCCAAAAATGAAAGTTTCTGTAATTTACTCAACCTCATGTCATTCCTAACCTTTTAGACTTTTTGAAACCCAAAAAGAGAGGGTTCAGTCACCATTTACTTCCATTACATGGCAGAAAAAGGTGCAAAGAAAGAAAGTGAATTGTGACTGAAGATGACATTTTGCCTAATGTCAGTGTTGTTCCACAGAAGATAGTCATACAGGTTTGGAACAACATGAATGTCCATAAATTATGACAATTTTGGGTAAACTGTCCCTGTAGAACTCTTTTGTGATGGCCAAGCTGTACTCTTAACTGGCTTTTGGCTTGTACATTGGTATGGTTTGAGAGTCAGTAAATGGGGGGCCTCCATGGGAAAATGGTGCCTTAGAATTTGTCAGTGTTCAGGTAGAAAAGGATTAAAGAACTTAATCATGAGCTGTTTGTGGTTGAATTAACACTGGTGCCAGTAGGTTCTCGTCTGCAATTTGGGTTTCTGATTGCAATCGTCATAATGATTGTTTCATGTAAAAAAAAAACAAATCCTGATCAGCCCAATTACACTAATTTTCTAATGCTGAATCTGATTAAAATAGATGTAATCCTGCCTGATACACATGAAGAGACATATTTGTGATTTAGTCTGATGAGTGTGTACTGTTGGCACTCCTTCCCGCTCCCACTCAAATAATCATGTTCATTTATTCATGCTCTCATGTAAACCATTGATTTTGAATACATTTATAACACTGCAAATATAGAGTTGGCCTTTCAGCCTCACACACAGACTAATATTACAAGTTGTTTGAACACTAGACAAGAGGTCTGCTTAACCTAGTCTTTTCTCCAATCTCTGCACTCTTTCTAGGCTATTTCAGATTTTAACTGTCCACTTCTCTCCAGCCACACACACATGGGACCTTTTCCATTAGACTTTGAACTGCTAGGGAGTGCTTGGCTTGAGTGAGGACTGGGCAGAGGCTGACTGACAATCTGTTTTTTTTTCATCAGGACCATTTCTTTGGGCGTCATTTCTTATATTTAGGGGTATTTTTCCAAAGCTACAGGGTGTACTTTTCTTACTGGGAGAAAGCACAAGTTACTGGATCATCTTGGGTGTTGGTGATTTAAAGGGATCTAACCAATCTCTGCCATATATGTACATCATTATTTGTGTGTGTGTATATTTTTTCAATGGAAGACACTACTTTGGGTCTTAGGGGAGACATGCTTCAGTGTATCTGCTTGCGGAGAGGTCTGGCACTCAACATAGAATCATGAAGTTTGGGGAATAAATCAGTTAATACTGCTTTTGCACAACTATTGTAAAATAGTACACATCCTTTTTTTTATTATTTTTATTTTTAAATCTTATATTTAAAAACCTATTCAAAGTTATGTACAGTTTTTTTATGACTTTTTTTTTCTTCTATTTAAATTAAAGCTTTTTTGTGTCATTGTTTGCTAAACAATTTGAATGTGTTTGGTCTTTATTTCACATATTATGTTAAAGACTGAAATCAATGTTTATATGGAGACCAACTGGTCCTCAGTATTTTCTGTGAAATACAGATAGGCCTGTAATACTATTTTGTCATGGAAACTGGAGTTTTAGTTATTCAGGGAAAGACGGTCATACTTTGAGTTGGGGGACAAAGCAGGGAAGCTTTTGGCTAGAAATATAAAGAAGAGAGAGTCTTTTTCTACCATTCCCTCAGTGAAATCTGCTGGTGGTGAAATTTTTACCTTGGCCATTGATATTAATAATACATTTAAAGAGTTCTATCTTGATCTTTATTGTTCCATGTCTTCATCTATGGACATGACGGCATGTGAGGAGCAGACGTGTGAGTGACAGCTCTGCACACTTTACTGTTTTTTAATTATTTTTGTGTTATAATTTGTGAGATTTTATACACCCTCCTACATATTTTCTCTCTGAAGACAATTTGTCAAAAAATTCAAAATCCTCGAGCTCTGGAGATATTAAAAGGCAGTTACATGCTTGTGGAGCGGAGGGGGGCAGGGCCGGGCTAGAATGTTGCACGCCCGGTCCTCAATTGGCCTGATGGGGCGCGTGAGGGATAAAGGCGGCCGGTGACGACGGTTCGAGAGAGAGAGTGAGTCTGACACCAGAAGCCTGCTGTGTGCTTCAGTTACATAAAGTTTGAGAGACTACCTGTCTATATAAGTGCTGTATTCATTGTTAAAAAATGCCTCACCTTTGAGCCTGGCCTCACGTGTCATTCTTTGGAGGAAACTGTCACACTGGTGCTAAAAACACGGGAAAAATAGAAAAGTTGTCCAAGCATGAAGAAGGGTCGCCCCGTAGAGTCCTCCCAGCTGGCGGAGGTCCTCCAGTCCCTCGCGAGATCATGCGGGCTCATGCAGAAGACCGGCACGCCATCCGGAGTCTCCTCAGCTAGGAGGCCGCGTCGGCCATAGCCGCGACCACGGACACCCGCTGCCCCCACCCACATTACAGAAGATTGGGGCGGCAGATGATCATGAGGCGTTCCTTGACCTGTTCGAGCACACTCGCATGAACAATGGGCACCCCGCCTGGTTCCTATCTTGTCCGGGGAAGCTCAACTCGCGGCTCAACAACTGCCGGCAACGAACCTCCTGGCCTATACAGACCTAAGGAGGGCCATCTTGCAACGGGTCGGTCGGAGCTGAAGCGAATCACCAGCTCTTCCGGGGTATGAAGTTGGAAAAGTCTGATCGCCCGTTTGCATTTGCCCAACCGCTCCGGGACGCCTGTCGGAGGTGGCTGCTCGTGGGGTACCGCGACATCGAAGGAATTATCGATCAGGTGGTACTGGAACAATTTGTCCAACGATTGCCCTGGAGAATCGCAGAGTGGGTCCAGTGCCACCGCCCGGCGTCGCTGGAGATAGCTGTTCGTCTTGCGGAGGACCATATGGTGGCGATTCCGAGGGCTTATGAGCCCTCCCTCCCTCTCTCTCTCTCTCTCTCTCTCTCTCTCGAACCATCGTCACCGGCCGCCTTTATCCCTTGCGCGCCCCATCAGGCCGATTGGGGACCGGGCGTGCAACATTCTAGCCCTGCCCCCCTCCGCTCCACAGTGCTCAAGCTGATACCTCTGACGGGCCTGTGGACCAGGGAGTCGATTTGAATAATGTGACCAGGGAAATTCAGTGCCAACTGTCCAACATGATGAAAGTATTTGCATACTTAAAAGATCTCGCTGTAATACATTGATCGATTATGGCAATGGAAACAAAATTCTCTGAGTTAGTTACAAGTCTGGAAGATGTTGAGAAGTGGATTGATTATCTGGAGTCATCAGAGGGGGAATTATCTGATAATCCGCCAGCAACCAAAGTTGATTTGGAATATGTTCATGGAAAAGCTTGAAGATCTTGAGAATAACATCTGAATTGTTGGAATTCCTGAGCATAAGGAGGGCAGAGATATGGTGAAATTCCTAGATGAGCTCTTTCCGAGTCTACTCAACATAACTGGCCATAAGCTGGAAATCGAACCAGCTCACAGAGTCCCTGCTCGCAGGGAGACAGACGCCAATCAATCCTGGCCAAATTCCTGAGATCATCCGATAAAGATCTTGTGATACGCGAGGCAAGGAGCAAAAAAAAAGCTTTCTTGGAAGAATGATCAGACCAGATTTGATCTATGCCTTTCCTCCACAGAATTATTAATTCCTTTTCTAAGTTCTCGGGATAGATTCAATTGGTCTATATCCAAAGCTTTGTCTCTGACAGCATACTGTCCAGTAACGGACTTCCAACCATGCGCCTTCCAGTGGCCCATACAGTGCATTAAGTATTTGGGTATTTTATTCCCTGCTAATTTGTCTGATTTATTTAGAGTTCATTTTGACCCTTTAATAAAAAGGTTTTTGAGCGACCTGGGCAGGTGGTCTTCATTACATTTATCAATGATTGGGATGTTCACAATGATGTTATTAAAATTAATTGTATTCCAAAATTCTACTACCTGCTACATTCACTCCTGTTGTATTATACATGAATGTTTTGAATTTTTCAACATCATAAATTAATGGACCAAGCATCAACAATCCTACTGAAGGCCTGTCTTTGGACAATAAAATGGTCAAGACATTCTAAACACCATAATTCAAAGCAAAAAGGGTAATTGGTCAGAAAGGCCCCTCAGCATGACCTGAATTTCCACACAGAGTTAAAGCAGACTTTCCTTTTGAAAGGTTTCCAAAAGACAATCAGATTTGCATGAATACTAACACATTTCATCTTAATCCAGGAACATTTTACACAAAGTCACAGTACTTTAGTGATTTAACCTTTTAAAATGAACAGAATGCATTTAAATCCATGATTTATACAATACCTAGTCTTGCTAGGTAATTCTGACAATTGCTTTGGGGATGCTGCCAATTTCAGTTCAAATGTTTCCAAACAGGAAGAACCTTCTGCTCTTCTGATTGCTCAGACTTCGCTCTGACTCTTCCTTCGTGGTCTTCTCTGGATCTCGTTGGAACCAGTCCCATGCCATGTGAGGTCCAAGGAAGCTTGGGACTCGAAGTCCCGAGAAAGCTTGTCACTCTACGGTTCACACACCCATGTGAAGGCCTCGCTTCAAAGACAACCTCATCATTCATACAGACAATAACTATCTGATCTTACAGAGGTCCAAAACATCGATGGAACGAACTTTCAACCAAGAGCCAAGAACTCAAGGAAACACCACTACACGCCAAGTACATCACTTTAACGGTTCCCATCTAAATTCATCAGTACCAAATATCCTACACTCACTATAGATGTCCCCCTCTCCTATTTCAAGCAATTTGATAGCATAGCGAAGTCCTTCTTTTGGAATGGTAAACGTCTCAGTCTACATTTCCACAAATTACATAGGCCAATTGACAAAGATGGGCTATTCCTACCCAAGATTTTGTTTTATTATCATGCGTTTGGTCTCAGGCATTTAGCTCATTGATCACTTCCACCTGAAAGAGCCCCTCCCTGGTTGAACAGGCCGTCCTTGTCCCTATTTCCCATTGCAAAGCCTTTCTATCAAATTAACAGGGAAGTTAAGTCACACCCCTTTATTTCACATTTGCATGTGATTTGGACAAGAGAGGCCAGAGTATTTAATTCTGACACTTCTGAACTTCAACTTCTCTTAAGACATTTAAACGTGGTACTGGAGGAAGAAGTGTGGGCTAGGATTCTAAAAAACATCAAGTCTGCATCTAGACATGCAAGGGCTCACCTTATGCAATTTAAGGTTTTACATAGATTCTATTGGACACCCTCTAGATTGTATAAGCTTGGTCTTAAAGACACACACATTTGCTGGCCATGTCAATCAGAAGATGGAGACACAACCCATGTCTTTTGGGGATGTGTTATGATTCAAGAATTTTGGTTGAGGATTTGGAGTTTTATGTGCAGTTTTGGCATCTGAAATTTTATTTTGTCCTAGACTCTGTATTTTAGGAGATGTAGCAGTCATTAATTTGGAGAATAAGCATGTGAAAAACTGGGTCTAGTTATAGTATTATGATTGCCAGACAGATTATTTTAAGGAGTTGGAAGTCGGCTGGAGCGCCCCCATTTCAGAAGTGGTGTTCAGAGATGGCCAGAGTGCTAGCTTTTTGAGGAGGGGGTCTCTAGAAGACTGGTGAGTCTAGACCTGTTTGTGGAGAAATGTGGAAAATATATGTAGTGAGGGTTAAATATTGATTCTGTATACATATGCTGTTCTTTATTTAATAGATGAATCTATAAAAAATGTTAATCGCAAAAAAATGTTTAGATCTGAAGTCTTGATGTTGATCAACAAGATTTCTTAATTTCAATATCAATGTAACTTCAATCAAGTAAGTTGAGTTAAAATACTTCAAAGTTCACATAACGTTTTTAAGTTAAAGGAACTTGTCCGGTCTTACAGTGGATCAGGTTGTATATGTTAACATTAGTTAACTACATTAGTTAACAAACTAATAGAGAACAATACTTGTACAGGATTCATTAATCTTGGTTAATGCTCATTTCTACTTATACTTCCAATACATATTTTACATTAAAAGTTGTGCACATAAACATTAATTAATACAATATGAACTAACATAAACATTGAACAATAGTTTTTTTTATAAATTACCAAAATTAATAATTCCCTGTAAAAAACATTTTTGTATTGTTAGTTAATGATACCTTATGCATTAATTAATGCTAATAAATACAACTCCATTATAAAGTATTACCGTGTTGTTTTGTGGTAGCTTTGCTGATGTTTTTTCTTTTTTGTCACTTTGAATAAGAAAGCAGCTGCTGAATGATTTACTAACTTTGAACTTAGGTTTTGTCATTTTGTCATGGACAGAAAGCCACACTTGACAGTTAATCTAAAAATTTAAATCATCTTATTTACTCACTCTCATGTTGTTCTAGCCATCATTCACTTTCATGGCATCTTTTTCCAAACAATGATGGTGAATGGTGATTAAGGCTGTCAGTTCCTATCATCTTTTTCTGTTTTTACAGAAGAAAGTCATACATGTTTGGAAACACATGATGGTTAGTAAATGATGACAGAATTTTTATTTTGGGTAAACTACAGTTTAAAATGATGAATAAAAAGCACCATAAAAATCTCAAAGGTAATATATTTTATTACATCTGCAGTTTTCACATTTCATGTACAGAGCTTTTTAGAAGAAAATATATAATACTGACTCTTTTCATGTAGAGTGTGTTATTAAAATAACCTTAAATATACTGTAATAGCATGCAAAGTAACTTGGTTTGTACAATCTTTTAAGAAAGGCAACACAATTTCCAGAAATTGTCTTCTTATGTCACATGGAAGGTGTGATATTGAACCATATGGTTAGGTTTACCCCTAATATTAGCTATTTAACATTTGCTTATGGAAGGCATTAGGAATGAAGAGACCAGTAATGACTTCACTAATAGCTAACAAATAAATAACGGCAACTAGATTAAATTCAGAAACCACAGTGCAATGGATTAGGTGTCAATAGCAGCTTAGACAAACCCTGATAGAAGAGCACATTGTATATATAGGCAATTAAAGCATGTACTGTAAGTACACACAGTTAAAGTCAGAAGTTTACCTACACATAAGCCAAATACATTAAAACTCAGTTTTTCACAATTCCTAACATTTAATCATTGAAAACATTCCCTGTATTAAGTCAGTTAGTATAACTATTATTATTCTGACATTTCACATTCTTAAAATAAAGAGAATGATTCATTTCAGCTTTGATTTCTTTCATCACATTGACAGTGGGTCAGAAGTTTACATACACATTGTTTTTTTTAACATTCCCTTTAAATTGTTTAAATTGGGTCAAAAGTTTTGGGTAGCCTTCCACAAGCTTCTCACAATAAGTTGCTGGAATTTTGGCCCATTCCTCCAGCTAGAACTTCAGAGTCAGGTTTCTAGACCTCCTTGCTCGCACATGATTTTCAGTTCTCCCCACAAATTATCTATCAGATTGAGGTTAGTGCTTTTTGATGGCTGATCCAATCCCTTGATTTTGTTATCCTTACACAACTTTGGAGGTATGCTTGGGGTCACTGTCCATTTGGAAGCCCCATTTGCAAGCTTTAACTTTAATTTCCTGGATGATATCTTGAGATGTTGCTTCAATATATCCACATAATTTTAATTCCTCATGATGCCATCTTTTTTGTGAAGTGCACCAGTCCCTCCTGCAGCAAAGTCACTCACAATATGATGCTGCCACCCCCATGCTTCATGGTTGAGATGGTGTTCTTCAGCTTGCAAGCCTCACCATTTTTCCTCCAAACAGAACGAAGGACATTATTGCCAAACAGGTAAATTTTGTTTCATCAGACCAGAGGACTTTTACCAAAAAGTACGATCTTTGTACCCATGTGCACTTGAAAAACTGTAGTCTGGCTTAATTATGGTGTTTTTGGAGCTGTGGCTTCTTGCTTGCTGAGCAGTCTTTCAGATTATGTCGATATAGGACTCATTTTACTGTGGATATAGACTTGTCTACCGGTTTCCTCCAGCATCTTCACAAACTAACCCTCTCCCCAATAAGGAATGCCCGATGCGCCCTAGATCATTGTGGTAGCGTAGTGACTCGCCTCAATCGGGGTGGTGATTGAGCCAAATATTTTGTTTTAATAACTTCATTAAAAAATGTGTTTATGTACCCACAAAATGTGTTTTAATGACTTCAACCTAAGCATTTGTAAACTTCTGACTTCAGCTGTGCTTGTGTGTATGTATATACATATATATGGTATGCATACATAACAAAATCACATCATACACAAACAAATATACAATATATTTCAATACAAGTAGACAGTATACTTCAAACATACAAAAAAAATATTCAATATCTCTTAAAAGGCTTTTTTTTTTTTTTTACAGAAATGTGGCTTTACAAAGCATTGAATGTGCAAGATTATTCAGTAAGGTATGGATCACTTGAGATTACTCAATTCAACTCTACTTTGATGTAAAATAATCACACATATTCATACACCTAAGGAACACCTAATGAATGACAACTTCATTTGAGAAAACAGACATATTGGATCACTAATATCAAGTGACATTTAAACTCAATACAAAAATAATTGCATGTTATATTGCATTGCAGACAAAACACTCAAAAAAAAAAGTTCAGAAATATCATCCTCAAATCACTTATGATCCATCCTGATGTCTTTTTGTCGGCCCTGGACCTCTAAAGGCCAAACACGTCATCAAATATCTTACCAACTACCAACGTTTTCTTATTTTGGGGAGGATTTCTAGATCTCTCAATTTGGATCTAGTATCTCATCTACATTAAGCATTTCCACCTCAAGAAGAACAACTGGCCCTCTGTTTGGAATTAAGGCCATCCAGGTTCAGGAATCTTGAAACTTCCATGTTTTGGCC
This sequence comes from Xyrauchen texanus, assembly GCF_025860055.1. Taxonomy (NCBI): domain Eukaryota; kingdom Metazoa; phylum Chordata; class Actinopteri; order Cypriniformes; family Catostomidae; genus Xyrauchen; species Xyrauchen texanus. The sequence goes on along the minus strand of NC_068309.1, from coordinate 22,664,930 downwards.
CAAGGTAATTAAGAGGATGGTTTGTTGTAGCCAAACAGCCCAACTGGGATGTACTTCACATGAGTGGGCCACTGAGATGCAAGCTGGAAGAATTTGACATCATTCCACTCCATTCCATCTACAGACACTGAAACATGACAAAGTCCATCACATTAGTGGAGGTGTGTTTGGGTATCTGTGCAATATTTCACAAGGTAGAACAAAGATCCTGCTTTTTGTCATGGCAAGATACTTGCGTCATACTTTAATCCTCTAATCTGTCAAATCGAACACGATCAGCGGGCTTTCTGCCACCACTTACTGCACATGCGCTGACATTTTTGTAAATAAGAGGATTGGTCTATAGATCTTATTCACAGTAGCGCCATTTTGTTTATTTTAATGGGAATGGAAACGAGGCTGTGAGGTATAGACTTACCATAGCTTCAAATGGCATGCACAGTGTAAATTTGTAAAAGCTCCAATATCCCATCTGATTTTCCACAACTCATATTGTCTGGAGTTTTTGGTCTTGCAAGTGTCCTTGAAAAGATATTTATTCAATGTTTTGTCTGCTGAATGATCCAAAAACACTTTAAACTGCAGTACATCTCATCGATGAGACTGTACGTTTATCCCGCACAACCATGTTGTCTTTGTCATTCAAAATCAAAGATGGCGCTGCTGTGAATAAGGTCTAGCATGTGCTGAATAACATTTAGATATTTTGTCTTGGCAGATACCTTTAACAAATAATTCAACAGGTAGTTAAAGGGCAGTGCATTTAAAAATTACATTTCTGTCATCACGGCTCACCCTTAAATCTAAATGAGTTTTTCACTGCCATGGAACAAAAAAGGAGATGTTAAGCAAAACGTTTAGTCTCAGTCTCCATTCACTGTCACTGCATCTTGTTTTTCATTCAATGTAGGTGATTGGTGACTGAAACTCCCTAATATCTCCTTTTGATATCCACCGAAATAAGAACGTCATACAGCTTTGTAACAGCATGAAGGTAAGTAAGTGATGACAATTAAAATTTTTGAGTGAAATATCTCTAATAAAAACTCATCAGTTACCTTACCTAAACAGTTACCTAAAAATGGCCATTTCAAGTTGACAAGATGTTTTGAAAATGTTAGATTAAATTATGAAATGGAGGGAGAGATGCTGTGCTGCTGATTGCCCCTGATTTGTCTGAATAACTCGCAGCATCATGCTCTGTCTTGCCTGTCCATGCGCTGTCAGTGTCCTCTTTGCTCCGCAAAGTTTTTACTGTGTAAGAAAAGGGATGTGTAGCGTGAGAGCATGAGAACAGTGTCAATTGCGTTGGCAGCCCTAGATCTAGAGAGGTGGTGATGAGCGATATAACAGGTGTAAATCTGCAGCTGAGTAGTTCTGTTAGCTTCACAATTATTGTCAAAGGTAGTGTAAAATATGGAAGTGCAGTGATTTGAAATGCGTCAAAGAACGCTCCAACTTTACGCTTGCAAATTGTAACGTTGACCACTTTGTCGATTATAAAGGAGGAGGAGAGACAGTGTTAGAGACGAAAATAACGCCATTTGCATTTCGGATTAACTGGTTTCTGAAAGTTTATACGGATTCTAACACCTGTAATCATAGTGACAGTGACTAACGTAAGTATCAGTGATAGCGAGGACCATAAAACCGGCGTGTCTCATCACAACTGATGGCATGTATTAAACAAACAAGTCTAAACTAGGCGCAAGTTCATCCATCAAATCTTGTATAACCCACAGCAGCTTTGAATACTTTTTAACCGTATGCAGAGCACAGCATGAGTCAAGCTCTTTCAAACAGCAGCATCCCGCACAATTCTTACCTGAAGTTTATAACAAACTATTCTAAATAAACTCCTTTCCTGACTGGGTTCATAATGAGTTAATTATACTATATGACAATAGTTCATATATTCGTTACGAGTGCTCTCCTCCTGGCCATCACAAGGATCACTCACTGCGGCATGCTCATGTTGGTTGTTGTCCCAATACTGCACCGCCATGATTCCTCTCGGGGAAGTGGCGTAATGGGATTCTGTTCCCCATATGCATTACTACACAATGTCAAGTGGACTGAGTCGCAAGGGAACGTCTCGGTTATGCATGTATCCTCAGTTCCCTGAGACAAAGGGAACGAGACATTGCAAACGCTACGCGCACTACAAGACTCAGGGTTCTTGAGGCACGAGCGATGTGCTCCTTGTTCGCATTCAGAAATTCTGAGGAAATGGTGTCTGTGCACCTGTTTTTATAGCGGTCAGTTTCGCACCAAAACAGACGGGGCTCAAAAACATAGCCAATATTAGAATATTGGCATTATAATAGAGAGGTTTCAAATGGGTTGTGTATGAAGGCATTCCCACTATGTGTTACTACGCAATGTCTCGTCTCAGGGAACCAAGGTAACGTACGTAACAGACGTTTTCCAGTACAGTTCCATTCACACACCAAAATAATTGTGGTTGCGAGTCCTGAAAATGTACAGGTGTCAGTTCAGTTAAAGAATGTGGTTGTCACACTTGTGAATAACCGACCTGTGTCTGGATGTAACTGTATTAAAATGTATATTCCGGGTTCAATATAAATTAAGCTCAATCAACAGCATTTGTGGCATAATATTGGATTACCAAAAAAGGAATTTCAAGCTCTACCTGATTTTCTTAAAAATAAAAAAGAATGTGGGACCAGTGAGGCACTTACAAGGGAAGTTAATTTTTTTTTTTTTAAAGCAGAGACACTTCAATTTCTTTTGGTAATCAACATTATGCCACAAATGCTGTCGACTGAGCTTCACATGTGTTGAACCTGGAATTTACCTTTAATATGCAGACAATTATAAGCAAGCTATTTTTAGTTGTATCAATATATGGCTCTGTTTGTTTGAGCATCCTAATTAACCCAACATGACAACATTGGCTCAACCAATGGCATGAGTTTTGGGCAAGACTATTTGTTTGTTGGACCAATGGTAGGAGGGAGTGTTCGGGATACCTGTTTGAAAATTATTTTTGGAATTACATTTGGTAACACTAGTAGCACAGAATTTATACACCAACTTTATACAGTTATATTCTGAATATATCTATATCTTGAATACTTGAAATCTTTTATTGCTTTATAACAGTAAAATTAGGCTATCAGACCCAACCGTCAATAAAACCAATGGGTGTCTCACAAAGGCTGTCTAACGGCTGGATCTGTTGATTAGTACTGTACCTCTGAGACTAGTTTGTTGATTCTTGGCTGAGCAGATAAGTCTGGTGATGCCTTCAATGATCTGGCTTTTTGACTCAGTGTCTCTCTCTTTAGGCTTTTTACCAAGGAAGATGGTTGGGACTGGAGACATATAGAGATTGCAAATGGAGTTAGGTTTGGTTAGTAGAAGTAAACAAAGCATTATTTAGGGAGATAGAAAACAGCTCAGCTAATTAAAAAAAGAAAAGTGTGCAGAGTCGACAAGAGAGACTCTGAATAGCACAGTCAACAAAACATTGATCACACCCATCTTCAGCAAAAAAAAAAAAAAAAAAAAGACAAATCTGATAATAAGTGAAGCCCTGAAGAAGCACATGTCCTGAAGATGCATTTGTAAGCCATTAACTATACAACATTATGCACCTCAATTTTGTTCCAGGGTAACCATTGAACCTTTACATTATTTTTTGATGTAATTTTCACCTTTCAGTAAGTACATACAGCAGGTTCAATATGTTTGAAAATGACCAGCACACCACCTATTTCATCATATGGTTGTAAATGTCCTACATCATTCTATTTACCATGTACCCATTTAAAAGTTTCCAGTGAGTAGACAATGTGTATCCAAATGGATGAGTTTTCTGTAAATCTAGTAAATCATCTCACCTTTTTTGTTCTTCTCCTTTGTTACTACAGTCATGGACATGGTGTTGGAGCCAGACTGGAGCTCACTAGAGGCAGAGCAGGGCAGCCGGCTGACCTGCAGGGATCGAAATGCACACTTCAAAGTGTTCTTATTGCCCGTGTCTCTCCGCTCTCCATCTTTACGCTTCTCAAGCCCTGAAGATACCCAGTAATCCACCTGCAGCCCAATGGCATCCACCCCGTGAGACATGCTGGGGCTTCTACATAATGGAGACATTGTTATTTTAACATGGTCTAATCCATTGCTTGCATTAGTTTATTTATTTTTTTTGCTTTTTAGATAAATCCTGATTCAAGCGATAATACAGATGTGTGCCATAGCAATCTGAGAAAGAGCAGAGGTAGGGCTATTCTGACTATATTGATACATGAACAATATATATTATCATTACATATACCCCAGAGCAGCCAATCCACTGCTTAGTGATGGTGATGGGGGCGGCGTGGCAGAATCTTTCATCATACCAGTGGCTGATCCATATGCAGGGGGAGAGGTTAAGGGAACTGCTAAATTGAAAACCATTCCCTCCTCATAATCGCCACCTACAATGGGTCGACATTTTTTAAAGGAATTGTTAAACCCCAAAATAATAATTCTCATCATTTACTCGCCCTTATGCTGTCTCAAACTCATATCACTTCCTTGCACTTGAAACATTTGCATGCATCAAGCACGAGAAAGTGTAATCAAGCTTGTCTCATGATCATGCCTAGGAGACTGCAGATGTCAAGTCTTATAGAGAATATGGAGTTACATTTTGGTCTGTTTCTCACCCAAAACTGATGGTAAAATTTCAGAAGACATGGATTAAACCACTTGAGTCATATGGATTACCTTTTTGCTGCCTTTATGTCCTTTTTTGAGCTTGAACCTTTTGGACCTCATTGACTTGCATTGTATGGATATAAACACATAATATATTCTTGAAAATATCTTAATTTGTGTTACGCAGAAGAAAGAGAATCATACAAGTTTGAGATGGCATTAAAAGGGATAGTTCACCCAAAAATGAAAATTCTCTCATTTACTCAACCTCATGTCATCCAAGATTTGTATGACTTACGTTCTCCTCTGAACACCAATCGCAGATCTGTAGGTCCATACAATGCAAGTGAATGATGGCCAGTACATTGAAACTCCAAAATCGCGAAAAAAAAAATCAGCATAAGTAATCCATGCGATCCAGTTGGTTTTGGGTAAAAACAGACCAAAATACAACACAATTTTCACTGTACATCTTGCAACTGCAATCTCTAGGCATGATTAGGATTTCAAGCTAGATTTCACTTCCTAGTGCTTGACATATGCGCAGATGCATATTGCTAAAGGAAGTGTAATCAAGGTTAAAATCATGATCGCCAAGGAGACTGTTGTCCAGATGTACAGTGAAAAAGGAGTTATACTTTGGTCTGTTCTCACCCAAAACAAAATCAATAGCTTCAGAAGACATTGAATTAACCACTGGAGTCATATGGATTATGTTTATGCTGACTTTATCTGCTTTTAGGAGCTTCAAAAAGGCCTGATCTCCATTCACTTGCATTGTATGGATCTACAGAGCTGAGATATTCTTCAAAAAATCTTTTAGTTCTGCATAAGAAAAAAAGTAATTCACATTTGGGGCATGAGATGATATGAGAGAATTTTCATTTTCAGTAAATCTATTTCCTTAAGCCATAACTGGTCTTAGCTGGTTCAAGACAGTCTCCCAGCCCGACCAGCTTCTAAGTGCCCAAAACAGTTCTAAAACCAGCAAACCTGACCAGGCAAGACCAGAAAAACAGCTTAGGTTTGTTATAACTTTTTTCAGCAAGGTAACATAATACTACTGAATATTGTGTAGTTAGACACAAAGAAGCACATATCAAACCTGGAGATCCTGTACTGGGCTCAATCAATCCCACCTTGACTACCTGTTACATGGAAAGTATGATTGCATTATTAAATATGTCTGAATACACTCTTGGGATATGATTCAACATACAGACTAATAAAGCTTCAAATGTAATTAATAATTGTCGATTATTTTACAGTTATAATACATGTACTCACACCCACAAAAGGAACAAAACTTTGGTAAGAATCATCCTCTTGCCTGGAAAAGTAAAAAAAAAAAATGGCTGAACTTAACAGGTGTTAGAAATTAGCCAGGTACTGTATATTAAAGAGCAACAGTACTACTAGCCAAATCACTTATCAAAATTAACAGCAATGTATGTCCCACTCACGTCTTATGTTTGCAGGTCAGCATGGCCTCAGCAATAGGGAGCTGATGAGTGATTGTAGATCCATTGATGTACTGTAGAATTCGTCCCCCCACATCCACATAGTCAGCAGAGGATGAGACTAAAGAGATAAAAAAATAAATAAACATTTTCAAATGGACAAATGCCAAAGCAAATTATCGAAAGCAACTGTCTAAAAACGGTTAAATGCTGCATATTCACAAGTTAAAACATGAATTAAAGCAAATGATGCAGATGCAAATGCAATGTCAAGTACGTACCAGTCTGATGAGGCTCAGACCGGCTAAATAACTCTCTCCATGAGCTGTCCAAGAAGGAAGAACTGTAGCGGTTGTCCAGTGAACCCAGGTGTTTGGCCACAGGGTGAGAGCCTAAATAGAGACCCAGGCACCACATGGAGCTCAAAGTATTTTATATTAATCAAATACTGGAGCTCTGAGCTAGTCAAGGTTAACCTCTAAACTCAGGGTTATCTGAACATACCTAAAGGCACCACAAGAAACCTCATGTGGCTGAGCCAGTCAGACATCTTGTTGGCCAGCTGAAAGACATAGAATCTCAAGATGGCTCCTAAGTAGCTCTGACCTCCAACCGCCACCACCTTTACCGGTTTGGGCATGACAGAGTTACAGTTACAGCTGTGGGCAGGAGGAGAGAAGACAATAAAATGTTTTTTAAAACCCTATGCAGTCACAAGAACTGGTAGATTTGTAGTAAGCCAGTGGTTCTTAACTGGTAAGTAGCACATCTGTTCTGATAGGGATGAAAAAACAATGCTTAATGCAAATAATAAAATGCAACTTGCCATATAATTGTGCATTATCAGGATAAAAACATTTGTTCTGTTATAGATTTGTAATTTGTGGAATCACATGAACATGTTGTTCCAGACTGTTATATGAACTTAAAATTTAGGGCAACAACATGATTCATATTAACATGCATGAATAATATTTAATGTCAATAGATTTGACAGCCTGCCAACACAGCATGTCAGTTCAAATTTGTGTGAATTCTCATAGCGTCTGCAACAATTACACTCACAATTTCTGTATGCGTGTGAGTAGGGCAGAAAGGACGGCCTGGATTTCTGATCCAGAGCAGGTGCAAACCACCGGTAGATTCTGGGCCTGCAGTAGCTCAGTCACATACTGCACACACAAAAACAAGTCAATGAAACACTAATTTCTC